>NC_054549.1:37544762-37692262 GCF_017654505.1 Polyodon spathula | reverse complement strand
CCAAGTTCCTGTTCCAGTCACCAGCCTTTGTCAATGGGATTAAAGTCTAGGAATGAATGCCTTTGACAAGTGAAGTCCAGCGGCCAGCGGGCTGCCTCTCGCACCGGGCTGGCACACTTCAATGAGGGTCTGCTCTCTTTCCCTCGTTAACAGAGAGGGGAGCTGCTGAGGAGAGGGTGGTGACAGCAAGCTAGGATCTCAATGGCCTTCGTTCAGAGCAGCGGGACTTGAAGAATATTCCCATATGTAAAGAAAAAAATAAATAAATATATATATATATATATATATATATATATATATATATATATATATAAAAAAGAACAATATATTTTGAAGTTATATAAAATATATATTTCATATATGTAAAATGTAGGTACAACATATGTATTGTAAAGCTATGTTTTAAATACTATATATGAAATGTATATACACCACATATTAAAATATATTGAAAATATATTTTCTTTCTATATGGGTGATCTAAATGTGTTATTAAGGGTTTTATTAACAATAAACATGTTACTTATAATAACACGCTGTAACAATTGTAAAACGTGTAATTAAGGTTCATATGAAGTCATATGAAATCACTTGTAGGAAGAACTTTTTTTTAAAAACACCTTTAAAAATACTCAAATCGTCTGAATAAAACGAATGAAACTTCTTAGACTGCTAGACCAACGATTACAACAAAACCAATGAATTGATGAATATATGTGCTCAGCAGGGTGGTGGTATTTCTGTGAGGGTACAAGCCCCTCGCTAGTCCACAGGGAGGCCAGGCAGCCTGTCTGTAACTAGCCTGATTTACGGGAAGCTCTGAATGGGATATCTCCTCATCCCATGCAGAGCCCTGGCTTTCCTTTCTGAATGTCAGCATGCAGATTCCTCCCTGTGCTCCACTAACCTGTGTAAGGCTGTAAATTACAGGTTTATTTGTTTAAGGAGTCTTCATTCTTTAAAAGAGGAGGCAAACCCACCAGGAAAATCACCCCTGCGTCTCTGGAGCTGACTCAAGCACACAGCTGTGATGAAAGCTAAGCCGATCATACACGTTTATTAAACTATTTTGCACTCTAATTTTGGAACACAAATAAATAAATAAATAAATAAATAAATACAATCTGTCAACTGAACGATACATCTTTGTTTTAAGTGGAACATGTTTGTGGGCCTGCTAACCAAGGTCTGTGAAACAAATCAATAAATAAAATCTGAGTGAGTACAGTGGAGCGTGGTAAAAGAACGCCCGAGCTTAACGAAGCGCATTGAAATGCTTTCTACTCGATGTCTTGTAAATGCTGAAGAAGCGGCACGCCACTGAAACACAGATTTCACTTTTTAATCTTGATGTTGCACAAATAAAATGTATTCATATATTCTGGTGAAGAAATCCTGGGTGTGGATAATCTTTGTTACAGATATTTATTTTATCCAGAACCAGATTCTAGCGAGTGGCCCAAGGCACGTTGACTTTACATTCACATACACTAAAATAATGTGTTTATAGACACCACCCTCTGAAATGTCTTTATAATATATAGCACTAGACCCTGATATTGATGCGATCCAGCCCTCTGAAATGTCTTTATAATATACAGCACTAGACCCTGATATTGATGAGATCCAGCCCTCTGAAATGTCTTTATAATATACAGCACTAGACCCTGATATTGATGAGATCCAGCCCTCTGAAATGTCTTTATAATATACAGCACTAGACCCTGATATTGATGAGACCCAGCCCTCTGAAATGTCTTTATAATATACAGCACTAGACCCTGATATTGATGAGATCCAGCCCTCTGAAATGTCTTTATAATATACAGCACTAGACCCTGATATTGATGTGATACAGCCCTCTGAAATGTCTTTATAACATACAGCACTAGACCCTGATATTGATGAGACACAGCCCTCTGAAATGTCTTTATAATATACAGCACTAGACCCTGATATTGATGCGATCCAGCCCTCTGAAATGTCTTTATAATATACAGCACTAGACCCTGATATTGATGAGATCCAGCCCTCTGAAATGTCTTTATAATATACAGCACTAGACCCTGATATTGATGAGACACAGCCCTCTGAAATGTCTTTATAATATACAGCACTAGACCCTGATATTGATGAGATCCAGCCCTCTGAAATGTCTTTATAATATACAACACTAGACCCTGATATTGATGAGACCCAGCCCTCTGAAATGTCTTTATAACATACAGTAGGCTCTGATATTGATGTGATACAGCCCTCTGAAATGTCTTTAATATACAGCACAAGACCCTGACAGTGATATGATTACATCATGTTAGGATTAGCTATACTGTTTAATGATTATTTAACTATATACAATACTATATTAATATTATAGGGTTCTGTAAGACACAAGCCGAGATAGAATATGTACACTAGGGTCTACTATATTTGTTATAGTAGCATTCTCTTGAATTTGAATAAAAATAATTTTGTCCGTCATTTTCACCTGTTGATTTTTGCCGGTTGGTTTCTGTACTGCTGTTCTGAGGCGAAGGCGGAGGAGGTTTGTGTTAATTAACTACAGGTGGCACCAGCGTGGTCCTGTAACCCATGTAAGGTAACACGACAACTCTGAACAGCAAGACCGTAAACTCCCGTAGATTATGCAAAGGTAAACATTTACTGCCCCTCGTGAGCAAGTAATGCATGAGAAAGTGGGTTCGGTCCGGTTCTGCCCCTCGTGAGTAAGTAATGCATGAGAAAGTGGGTTCTGTCCGGTTCTGCCCCTCGTGAGTAAGTAATGCATGAGAAAGTGGGTTCGGTCCGGTTCTGCCCCTCGTGAGTAAGTAATGCATGAGAAAGTGGGTTCGGTCCGGTTCTGCCCCTCGTGAGTAAGTAATGCATGAGAAAGTGGGTTCGGTCCGGTTCTGCCCCTCGTGAGTAAGTAATGCATGAGAAAGTGGGTTCTGCCCCTTGTGAGTAAGTAATGCATGAGAAAGTGGGTTCGGTCCGGTTCTGCCCCTCGTGAGTAAGTAATGCATGAGAAAGTGGGTTCTGCCCCTCGTGAATAAGTAATGCATGAGAAAGTGGGTTCGGTCCGGTTCTGCCCCTCGTGAGTAAGTAATGCATGAGAAAGTGGGTTCTGCCCCTCGTGAATAAGTAATGCATGAGAAAGTGGGTTCGGTCCGGTTCTGCCCCTCGTGAGTAAGTAATGCATGAGAAAGTGGGTTCTGCCCCTCGTGAGTAAGTAATGCATGAGAAAGTGGGTTCGGTCCGGTTCTGCCCCTCGTGAGTAAGTAATGCATGAGAAAGTGGGTTCTGCCCCTCGTGAGTAAGTAATGCATGAGAAAGTGGGTTCTGCCCCTCATGAGTAAGTAATGCATGAGAAAGTGGGTTCTGCCCCTCGTGAGTAAGTAATGCATGAGAAAGGGGGTTCTGCCCCTCGTGAGTAAGTAATGCATGAGAAAGTGGGTTCTGCCCGGTTCTGCCCCTCGTGAGTAAGTAATGCATGAGAAAGTGGGTTCTGTCCGGTTCTGCCCCTCGTGAGTAAGTAATGCATGAGAATGTGGGTTCTGTCCGGTTCTGCCCCTCGTGAGTAAGTAATGCATGAGAATGTGGGTTCTGCCCGGTTCTGCCCCTCGTGAGTAAGTAATGCATGAGAATGTGGGTTCTGCCCGGTTCTGCCCCTCGTGAGTAAGTAATGCATGAGAAAGTGGGTTCTGTCCGGTTCTGCCCCTCGTGAGTAAGTAATGCATGAGAATGTGGGTTCTGCCCGGTTCACGCACTGTGTTCAGTAAGGTAAAGAATGGAATTCCCGCTACTCGTGTGGATCCTGCTCATTGCCTATGAAAGCCCTGGATCCCTGAGGAGGAAGAATTGTGCTGCTTCTTTACACAGGTACTGTACTCTGGTGTTTAAGCCACCCAAAGTTAATAGCAGGAAACGGTCCTTGAGATTTGATATGGTTCAGCGCACTTTGCTGAAGGATGAAAGCACAGAGGCAGAGAAAACAGATGATTTAACATGGGAATGAGCACGGAGGAATCTCCTTTCATTCATCGCAAAGGACAGCAGTTTTCTTTCCCTTTTTCCAGAATGAAAGCAGAATAAATCACTTCTAGCTCCTCTAGCGTAGTGGATGGAGAGATTCCAATAAGAAGATAGATTTCTGGAAACAAAGAGTGAAAAGACATCAAAAGCCTTTCCTTAAGAAAGCACTGCAAATAGTGTGCGTGTGTGAGTGCGTGTGCGTGTCTTTGCATTGCTGTGATTGGATACAGTGGAGTTGATTTTAATGATTCAGACAGTGGCGGATCTAAAGTACTTACTTGAAAAAAATGACACGGTGAAGCTAGGTGAAGAACCTGCTTTATAAATGACAGTGGTGGTATAAAGACCATTAAAATAGCCCAGATGCCTTTCCCAATTCCTCCGTTCTTCGGAGATGTAAAACCAAAGTCCTGTTACAAGGGTCTCTGCAGCAGCCGTTGCTGATGCATTGTTCACTGTAAGTCGCTTTGGATAGAAACTTCTGCTAAATGACCAATTAATAATACTTGCATGAGCATTGTGTGCCATCTGTAACTTGAAACACACAGTCACATGGTTCAAACACGTTTCTGTTCAAGAGTAGTTCCCGAGTACCAGTGTGTTTAATAAATCCATAACCTGCCTTCCCGACCCTTTCAGCATGAGATAAACATGCAATAAAGAGACGCCCAGCACACAAAGCATACATTAGCTTATAGAACAAACCTATTTGAATTCCAATCTCGTATTGTTGGAGAATTTGGAGATAAAATCAAAACCAGACATGAAGGCTGAGCTTCTGTCTGCACCCTCTCTGATGCTTTTCTTGTCTTTATTTTTCATTTTCTCTTTGCAGTGCGATGGAGCTGCTGGTATGTTGTCCGAATGCTTGAGCGCTGCTGGGAGCCACAGACTCGCTGCTGTGGCAGGTGATACTGCCCAAGACACTTTGATGTCTTCAATCATACATCCATATCTGCATTTATCTCAGGTCACAGACTGATAGTCACCCATTGTTTGCAATATAAGAGAGAGGGAGGGGAGGGACGGCGAGTCCAGGTTGCCTGTTTCTGTTTGACCTTGCAGTTTTAACTTTGAAAAAAATAAAATAAAAAGTAAAATCATAAATTCCTTCCTTTTTTGACAGTCTGTCGGTTCTGCGTGGCCTGAAGGAACGCAAGGAAACAGTTTGCGGTTAAAATATCTTGAAACACATATCTGACTGACACAAACAAAACATGCCTCCCTGGAGACCCCCCCCAGGCCACGCGAAGAAAGAAAAAACAAAAATGAAAGAAGAGAGTCTGCCGGAACAGGATCTTTTATAACCCAAACAGCGTAATGATTCTTCAATAGTCGAGGGCTGTTGACACCGGTCCACTCCCTGACCTGAACATCATGTTCTTTCATTATAACTCTACTACTTGACGTTTCTATCCTGAACATAGTGGCAGCAGAACATTGGATTGGAGCGGAGCGGAGCGCATTGGCTTGTGTGTCGATGTCAGTTTGGACTCGTCTCTCTCCACTGAACCTCAGAAGTGCCGCACTGCATTACCAATATCACTGCAAAGTGCAGCTGGTCCCGTCCTGTAACACGATTACTGTCATTATTGCAGTGTTCTTCTGGGGCTTAATGTGTGTCTGCTTTATGTCAGCAGTATTCTGGAAACCTGGGAATTGATCCTGGAGAGTAGAGACTGCGCTGCCTCCGAGTCTCACTCAGGATCCGGGATCTCTGGGAATTGATACTGGAGAGTAGAGACCGCGCTGCCTCCGAGTCTCACTCAGGATCCGGGATCTCTGGGAATTGATCCTGGAGAGTAGAGACCGCGCTGCCTCCAAGTCTCACTCAGGATCCCTGTAGCTCTTTAACTCTAGATTATCAAATCCTGCTGGCCCTCTTATTAGCATTGTTGAACTGTAGTATATGGGACACAAGCTCAGAGGTTTTCTTAAATTGTTTGTTTATCTCCAGTTCTGCTTTTTTTTTTCCCCCCTTTTCAGATAATGTTTTGCTAAAAATATTAAAATATGAAGAACAAAATAGTACAGAATTAAAAACCAATAAATACCTGCACATTAAAATAAAACAGCATTGCACTACACTAACCTTCATTTAACCATGCTTCCTTATCCCGGGCCGAGCCCCTTTCCCTGTCCTCTCTTATTTGATTTATTTTATTGCAGGCCCTGAATCCGGGCTGCTCTGTCACACTGAAGCCCCATGGGTCAGTCAGGGGCCAGTGGTAACACACCTGTCCTTGACTGCCCAAAGCCCATGTAATTTACACCCCGGATCCCTGCACATTGCTGACCAACTGCACCGCCACCCACCCCTCCCTTCCTCCCTCCCTCTCCGCACCCCTGGCTCCAAGCTCTCATTGTGCTTCTAATGGCTCCTTTATATGAAGCAGATCCCCCTTGCTCTCTGAGTAAAATGTCATTAAGTCGTATTTTAGATGTATTTACATTCCCTTTGCCAAGGGGGATGACATCCTAATTATTTCAATTGCTGACAGCAGCAAGCGTCTCTAGGTACAAAAGAACCCTCCCCACTTCATAGAACTGATTACATGGTCTGTTTTGCTTCAACCCCCCCCCACGCATGACACCCTGTGCCAGCTTTACTACCAATTTGCGTACCTTCGCTTGAAGGGGGCTTGCTTTTGAGAAAAAGGAAAAGACAGAAAGATATACGGTGACGTGTGTTTAAAGGTAATAAACGCTTGCAGGGCTCAGGCTGCTTCCCTGCAATGCAAGGTCAGATCAATCACCAGAGCTTCTGCAAGCTGCTCTCCACACGCAGGCAACCTGCACAAAGCTGTGCTGCAGGAATCCAACTGCTCTTAGCATGACACATAGCAAAAACTCACCCAATAAAAGTTACCAAGCCAGAAACAGACAGCACACACATTTCATTTCAGGGTTTGTAATTAGTCTAAAATTCTTTAAATCGATCGTCTTAGAAATACAAATTATCTTGATGATTTCTTCTTTCAGACAAAAAATTGCATTCATGACGATTTGGAGTAAATATCTTTTGAGAATCTATAGCCCATAATCTCAAAAGCATGGGAGCTCCGTTCACATTTGTTTTTCTTGACCGTTGTAAAAGAGACTAGTCCAGAACAGTTTCATGAATATCAAGCATTACATAAAAAGCTTAAAGATTTGCGACTATGGCCCATGTTTTTGAGATTAAACCAAGATTCAGTCCGTGCTTGCTATACAGCTAACTGTGCTCACTCTTACTCCTCTCCTATATAGCTAACAAAGATTACCCATTTTCCTTTGAGATTTTAAACGTGGATTAAAAACATAACAAATACCTTCTGCTAGCTGCACACCAAGGCACCCATCCTCGACTCTGCTTATTAAGCAGCACACCTTTTAAGCTGCAGATAAAGTTAATCGAGATTAATATCTGAAAATGAATCAAATTAGCCCCAGAAAACCAGAAGACAGAGAAAAATAAAAGTGAGGGAAAACATCGAGCGGTCTCCGAGTGCGGGTGAGAGCTAAGCAGGCTGATCAGAGATAAATCTACCACAGGCTCCCACTGAGGGCAGGGGAACATTCCCTAAAGAAAAGGGGGACTCGTGATGACAAATTAAACATGTTAAGGATTCTTCTTCTTAAATTTGGGATTAATGACAGATTTTGCTGGGATACAATGAAGTTCAAACTTCTGCTACTACAGTAGAGAGAAGACCTGCAAAGGCAGCAGGGGTGTCCACAGTGAGGGGAATTGTCTTCCAGGACCATGATTAGACACCTCTGAATTACAGCACTGCTCCCTGGGTCCATAAAGCAGGGGATAATGGAACTCTGAAAATGTTCTTTCCCTACTGAACATTTATCAATCACCTGAAGAAACTCAGAGAGAAGCATTAGCAGAAAACAGCATGGCAAGTTGACAGTGAATTTGGGGCAGCTCTCCAGAAGCAGCAGGCTGGTATTGTTATGGTACCATGGCACTGCAGTGGACCGCTGTGTACTGGTTTGCTGGTTCCAGTGTGGTACCACTGGCGTGTCACAAAGTGTTCCCACTGTGGTATCGTTACACCAACGGCAGCCCCGCGACATCGTAGCTGCTCTTCTGCTCACTCTGCCCCTTGGTGCTGAGCCATCCTCTGTGTGTCCTGCCATTGAAGAGCATTAGTCAGGAGTTCTGCAGCAGATCCGTTAACAAGCTCTGTGCTCGTGTTCTGAGGTCCTTCATGGTGCCGTTCATGCCAGCTCGCTGCTTTCTGCTCTTCCTTTCAAGCAGTGTGTCTGTCAATTAACACCCAGTGAAAGATAAACAGACACCAGCAAAGAGACAGATCAGAAAGATACACAGAAATAAATACCCAGATAAATAAGATCAACAGTGAGATAAACAAGTAAATAAATAAAAGAAACATGCCTGGAGCCTGGAGGCTGGCTTAATCCTTGCTCGCTATTTCTTTCCAAATTTAAACTTTTTAAAAATGACAAACAGCCAGGTTTACAGAGAAGGTGAAGCCAAGTAAAATCTCCAGTCCAAACACGGAGGAAATAGAAAAATAAGTGAATATAGGAAGCTCTTTGTTCTAGAAACAGGAGATGCTTTCCCCAAGATATTCCACTTGAAGTCAAATGAAAGCCACGTTGTTGGGTCCTCTGGTGCCAAATGCTCCACTGAACATCCGGGCTTCCAGGAGCATCTACAGCAGGGGTTCCTTTATAAAAAGGGACCAGATCTTATCATTGAAGAAGAGGGGCAGTATTTTTGTTTATAGACCTAATGTACGGACCTTTATTTACAGCAGCTGCCATACAGGCTTTAATTTCTCATCTGCTTGTGGGTTTCATGTCTTACTGTTGGTGTTGGGAGCTGCATGCTGACCTTTGCCTCACCATGTTTTAACATAATCTTCCGGTTTGAACGATACCGACTAGTGGCATGTACTGACTGTTTCGCAGCTTTGGTTGTGAAAAACTGTTCCATTCTAAACAGACTAGCTGCCTTCACTTGCAAGTGGGTTCAGCCCAGAACGATCCTATTTTTTTCCCTGTTTTTTTTTTTCTTTGGTCATTTTATTTTTTTTTTTTTTTTGGAAACAGCTGAAGGGATGTCCAGCGGCCCTGGGTTGAATTTATGAGCCTGCATACCATGTCAAAATTCTTGAAATTAGATTAAGCAAATGTGTTAGATTTATTTGAAAAGTCTGATGCCAACTTAGGAAACATAAATTGTCCAATTATGAGTGCAGATAGAAACTTGTTTCATTGTGTGACCTCGGCGCTGGGTAGAAGCACATGATGTGAATTTCCTTTTTTTCTTTGCCATGGCCCTGATAACCTGGGCAGGCCTGTACAGAAGCAGATCAGTCTTGCTTGTTGTGTCTAGAGTGTGCCAGCTCCACTTATTTACAGCGTAACCTGAGCAACTAGCCAGGCCCTGCTTAAAAAACAATTAGAGTCAGCTCGCCCCTGCCCTCGCTCTCAGACATTACGGTGCATTTAGCCATCTCCAAAATGAATTCAGGTACTCTAACGACATGTTCCTTCCCCTCTCACACAATTGAATATCCTCGCAAATATTTTCATAGGCACTTAAATGAAAACCAATCCAAACAAACAGAACGCAATCTCGGAATGTGAGGGGGGTATTACTTTATAATTTTATTGCTGTTTCCGAATAAACTCCATTAAGGCAGTTCATAATTTTGTTTTTTTTTCCCCCCCGTATTCCCGTGTTGGTTGTGGGGAAGAAAAAAAAAAAAAAAGACACCGTTGATGGCTTTTGTAGCAGGAGCGTGATGGATTAATGTTCATGAGTCTGTACTCATTGATTCATAAGGAAAGCAAGGTTTTTATGTAGAGTATCTGATAAGATCAAACTGGTAAATAGCAGCGCCAATTAGCCCCTGGGTGAAATACATTTCCTCTCTGTGGAACCGAGGCAGCCCTGAGTTGATAGTTGTGATACCCTTTTATCATCCGATATACCCCCGCATGCCTCTACTCACCCATTAGTCTTACAGAGCACTACACTGTACAGCTCAATTCCATTCCTTGAGATTGTAGAACTGAAGGAAACATTTCCCGTATCATACCTCACAGCTAACAGCATCATCACTGGTTCAGACTTTCTGCAGATGACGCTGCTGACGACACATGCAACAAAGTCAGACGAAAAATAACACCAATTACTGTAGATTTACCTACAATACACATGAATTAGAACAAAACATGACTTCAATAAAAACATTTTTGAAAAAGAATTTGAATAAATTAAATACAAAATAATTCAAACCTCTTTTTTCTTTCTAAACAGAACAGGATACCTCCCCTCCCCTGAAACTGTTTCCCATTGTAATCAAATCTAGTTCTTCCATCTTTGTGCCACTCCCAGATTTCAGGGTCTTCGTATCATGTGACCGTTTTGTTAATTTTTAAACAAGCACAGAAAAGCTGTATTAACTAGCTGGCCAGGGCGTTCAGCAGGGAGCTCAATATCGGCGCGGGGAGAAAGGATTCCAATTAGGAAAAACAGAGGATAAGCACAACGATTACGATCCACCCATTTGATAAAAATATTAACAAAAAAAAAAAAAAAAAAAGAGAGAACGTTTTTCATTAATTAAACAGACAGGCAAGTGCTGCCTGTGGACCCGTTTTCTTGTTTCATTCCAATGATAAGGATATGAATTTTAGAGTTATCTGGACTGCTATCGGAGCCTCTGTGCGCATTGGGGGCTAAAACAGACCCCCTCCAACACCCCCAGACCACAGACCCCATTGATTTCTCTGCAGACCTTGTAAACGTCTTTGACAGATCAGAGCCCCAGAGCTTTGGATGCAGAACCTGCCTAAAAACCTGAATCCTTTCCCTCGGTTTTATCTTAATGACTCTGCTGATAAAACAAGAGCGCCGGTCACTTCGAATTATTATCTTTTTCTTCCTCTGCGAGGTGTAGTGAGTATTTTTCCGCTCCTGTTTTTTTGAACTCCTGTGCGGATGCAAGATTGCGGACTGATAACGCTTCTTTTCATCCCTCCTTTTGATAAGGCCCCTTCCAAAAGCCCCCCTGAAAACTATCCTGGGGACCGCTCCGCCACCTACGTCACACCTTCCGTCACCCATCACTGCGCTCGTGACCCGGACGTCACCCTTCGTCACCCATCACTGTCACGTGACCCGACGTCACAGTTAGAGCGCTGGGCTGCAGTGTGGAAGGCAGTTTGAGTAGCTCAGTGTTCAGGCAGCACGTCAAGGCAGTGTGGTCACCCATCCTCTCAGTGAGAGAACGTGTCTGCGTGTGGTGGAAGGCAGTGGGTCACTGAGAGCCCGACGGGCTGTCACCCATCACCTTCGCGGCAGTGGGTATCGGGCGGCAGTGTGGAAGGCAGTGGGTAGTGAGAGCGCTGGGCTGCAGTGTGGAAGGCAGTGGGTAGTGAGAGCACAGGGCTGCAGTGTGGAAGGCAGTGGGTAGTGAGAGCACAGGGCTGCAGTGTGGAAGGCAGTGGGTAGTGAGAGCACGGGGCCGTGCAGTGTGGAAGGCCGTGGGTAGTGACAGCACAGGGCTGCAGTGTGAAGGCACTGGTCGTGAGAGCGACGTCACACCTGGAAGTCAGTGGGTAGTGACAGCAGGGCTCGGCTCGTGTGAAGGCAGTGGGTAGTGAGAGCGCGGGGCCGCAGTGTGGACGCAGTGGGGTAGTGACAGCACTGGGCTGGGGGCCGTGCAGTGGGTATGAGAGCGCACTGCTGCAGTGTGGAAAGCTGCAGTGGGTAGTGAGAGCGTGGGCCTGCAGTGTGAAGGCGTGGTAGTGACAGCACCTCTCAGTGTGAAGGCAGTGGGTACCCAGAGCTCGTGAACCGGCGGTCACACCTTGTGGTCAGGCAGTCACTAGTGAGAGCGTCACACCTGCAGTGTGGAAGGCAGTGGGTAGTGAGAGCACTGTCATGGCTTCCGTGTGGAAGGCAGTGGGTCGTGAGAGCGACAGGGCTGCAGTATGTGAAGGCAGTGGTAGTGAGAATGGGGCTGCAAGTGTGGAAGGCAGTGGGTAGTGAGAGCGCTGGGCTGCAGTGTGGAAGGCAGTGGGTAGTGAGAGCGCAGGGCTGCAGTGTGGAAGGCAGTGGGTAGTGAGAGCACAGGGCTGCAGTGTGGAAGGCAGTGGGTAGTGAGAGCGCTGGGCTGCAGTGTGGAAGGCAGTGGGTTGAGAGCGCTGGGCTGCAGTGTGGAAGGCAGTGGGTAGTGAGAGCGCAGGGCTGCAGTGTGGAAGGCAGTGGGTAGGGCTGCAGTGAGCCTTCCGTCACCCATCACTGCTCGCGTCCGGACCGTCATGTGGCTGCAGTATGGAAGGCAGTGGGTAGTGAGAGCACAGGGCTGCAGTATGGAAGGCAGTGGGTAGTGAGAGCACAGGGCTGCAGTGTGGAAGGCAGTGGGTAGTGAGAGCACAGGGCTGCAGTGTGGAAGGCAGTGGGTAGTGAGAGCGCGGGGCTGCAGTGTGGAAGGCAGTGGGTAGTGAGAGCGCAGGGCTGCAGTGGGTAGTGAGAGCGCAGGGCTGCAGTGGGTAGTGAGAGCGCAGGGCTGCAGTGGGTAGTGAGAGCGCAGGGCTGCAGTGGGTAGTGAGAGCGCAGGGCTGCAGTGGGTAGTGAGAGCGCAGGGCTGCAGTGGGTAGTGAGAGCGCAGGGCTGCAGTGGGTAGAGAGAGCGCAGGGCTGCAGTGGGTAGTGAGAGCGCAGGGCTGCAGTGGGTAGTGAGAGCGCAGGGCTGCAGTGGGTAGTGAGAGCGCTGGGCTGCAGTGGGTAGTGAGAGAGCAGCAGGGCTGCTGCAGTGGGTAGTGAGAGCGCAGGGCTGCAGTGGGTAGTGAGAGCGCAGGGCTGCAGTGGGTAGTGAGAGCGCAGGGCTGCAGTGGGTAGTGAGAGCGCAGGGCTGCAGTGGGTAGTGAGAGCGCAGGGCTGCAGTGTGGAAGGTATTATTTATTGCTGAATACACTTCATGACACATGAATGGCAGTGTTTACAAGGTGACCTTTGCTCCAGAGCAAGACGCTAATTTCCACAATTACTGCAAACAACTTGAAAATATCAAGTGCCAGACTGCTTAACAATAATGACATCTGCTCCCCCAATCCAATTACAGCTAAACATCCTTAAAGCTACACTGGGGGATACCTGCTTTTCAGCTGAGAACTGTTAGTGCCTCCTTAATAGGATTTCAAACTCATCCAGGCTAATGCACAGCTCCGCAACAGAGCCCTGTTTCAAATGGAAATGATCCGATTGCTCACTTCTATTAGCAAATGCTTTGCAGTGCTAGCCAGCGAGTCTCTGAGAGGAAGCGAGGTAGATTTGGACTTGCTGATTGCTTATCAGTATATAGAGTGATGGAGAGAGAGAGGAAGGGGTAGCAGAATTTTGTCAGCCATTCAATCAATCAATGTAAGTCATAGAAGCTAGACATATCAGAGTGGATTACTGCATCTCAGTTTGAGAAAGTGGGGTTGCTGTTCCACTCTTTATTCTCTCACGTCCCCTCATTTTATATATCTAATTTTTTCAGTACATTTTATTTTTATTTAACATTTACAATGCCGTGTAAGATTCCTTTTGTTTATTCTTATAAAAGTTCACCATTGCAAAAAGAATAGCAAAGTATAATACTAAATCTTCATGAAAGCACGGTAAAGCACAGGTAAGCATTGTAAAGCACTGAGCTAGCATGTATTTATAGTACATTAGAGTAAAGAAACAGCCTTGACTCTGTAGTGTTTCACTGCCTCGTGCTGCAGTGCACTCCCCTTTCTCTTGCTAACACAGCCGAACCCTGCCTGTCCTATACCTGCCTCGTGCCTCGGTATACAATATTTATAACTGGAACTTCAAAATCCACATACGACTGTAGCGTATATCAACCAAACTGTGCTGCTGTCCCTCACCGCTACAGATAATGCGCAGGCATTGTGCAGATTTCCACTGGTTATACATCACACATACCAGAGTTTACAATGGGTTACCCTACCTTTCCATGCTTTACAATGCTTACCTTAGCGTTGCCATGCTTTCACTAGGCGTCATCACACTAAGCTAAGCTTTTACCATGAGGAACTCTTCGAAGGGCTAACTGCTGTTCTCCTGCACTCGATTGTGTGCGAGAGCGTGTCTGACTGGATCAGCAGTGGTTGTGCTGTGAGCGAGTGGGGATCATGTTCAATGATTTAAAATCTTCTTGTTCTCAGTTGCTGTGTGCTGCAGTTCTAATTCCCTCTTCTTTCAGCAGTGCCTTAGGACTCTCTCTTCCCTCTCCTGGGTCAGGCAGGTGGGACTCAGAGGTCAGGGTTCAGAGCCACTTCCAGCAGAGTCCTGCAGGTGTGCCCGAACCCGGAGCAACTCAAGCCACATGCAGCCCTCACCTGCCGTTCGCAAAGAGACAGACAGAAAACATGGACCGGACTCCTGGGAGGGAACGAAAGTTACAATCAAAGAGTTTCAGCATCTCTGTCTGGGCTAAAACTCAAAGAAAACTTATTCATAGAGAATAATGTTTTGGCTGATGCCTTAAGCTGATGCGGTTTGTCTACAGAACGTATGGGTGGATTTGATCAACCTACGTTATACCGTGATTTCTGGAGAACTCTACAGAACAGGGGAGTCCGTGAGGATGTGTTCAAGCACTTACTGTATTTTACCATAGCTTCCACCTGCCACTGTTATACCGACTCAAGCAGTGGCGCTATTAAGATCCATTCAGGTCATTAAAATAGAGCACAAAGGTTTAAGTCCCATTAAATGAGCATCGTGTTTTATGAAATTGTTAGTTACAAGACAAATGCAGGCTTTGCATTCCACCTTAAACTAACCTTGCTGGTTTGCTTAACATTAACAGTTTTGTTTCACTTTCACAAAGAATTGTAAGAATTGGCACTCGTTGTGTGAAGATAACTCTGGTCATTATTCACTTAAGTAGGCCATTGACATCTTTGCTCCTATTTTTATTTGGATCAGCGTGATTAGGTTCCAGCTATCCACTCCCTTACCCCCCCCCCCCCCCCTCCCCAGTCCGATCCTCACCCCTCCAACTCGGAGACTCAAAGAAGGAATCTACATCCAATCCAGCCAGCCTCCTCTGCCTCTCCCCTTCTCTCCAGAACAAGAGATCTTATCTGCGTCTGATTTAATTTCAAAGACGGATTGTGATTTGGCCATCAGAAGAAAAAAGCTAATCAAAAGTCACCATCTGTTCAGTTGCCATGGGAATATTACTCCCAAATAAATGCACTCTCTCTGCTAAAGTCGAAGGAGGCGATGATAACGATAGAGACAGAGACGGAGAAATAGAAAGGAGAAAGAAAAGTGAGGTGGAGAAGTTCCACACGAGTTTTACACAGCGGTGGCAGTTGAGAGAGAGAGGAGAAGTTACCCTCCCTCTCAGTCCCTTGGCTCTAAACACGAGAGCCACAGCACATCCGTCCCTCCCACTCCCTCTGAAACAAACACGAGAGCCACAGCACATCCGTCCCTCCCACTCCCTCTGAAACAAACACGAGAGCCACAGCACATCCGTCCCTCCCACTCCCTCTGAAACAAACACGAGAGCCACAGCACATCCGTCCCTCCGTCCCTCTGAAACAAACACGAGAGCCACAGCACATCCGTCCCTCCCAGTCCCTCTGAAACAAACACGAGAGCCACAGCACATCCGTCCCTCCCAGTCCCTCTGAAACAAACACGAGAGCCACAGCACATCCGTCCCTCCCACTCCCTCTGAAACAAACACGAGAGCCACAGCACATCCGTCCCTCCCACTCCCTCTGAAACAAACACGAGAGCCACAACACATCCGTCCCTCCCACTCCCTCTGAAACAAACACGAGAGCCACAGCACATCCCTCCCTCCCACTCCCTCTGAAACAAACACGAGAGCCACAGCACATCCCTCCCTCCCACTCCCTCTGAAACAAACACGAGAGCCACAGCACATCCGTCCCTCCCAGTCCCTCTGAAACAAACACGAGAGCCACAGCACATCCGTCCCTCCCACTCCCTCTGAAACAAACACGAGAGCCACAACACATCCCTCCCTCCCACTCCCTCTGAAACAAACACGAGAGCCACAGCACATCCCTCCCTCCCACTCCCTCTGAAACAAACACGAGAGCCACAGCACATCCGTCCCTCCCAGTCCCTCTGAAACAAACACGAGAGCCACAGCACATCCGTCCCTCCCACTCCCTCTGAAACAAACACGAGAGCCACAGCACATCCCTCCCTCCCACTCCCTCTGAAACAAACACGAGAGCCACAGCACATCCGTCCCTCCCACTCCCTCTGAAACAAACACGAGAGCCACACACAGCACATCCGTCCCTCCCACTCCCTCTGAAACAAACACGAGAGCCACAGCACATCCGTCCCTCCCAGTCCCTCTGAAACAAACACGAGAGCCACAGCACATCCGTCCCTCCCACTCCCTCTGAAACAAACACGAGAGCCACAGCACATCCGTCCCTCCCAGTCCCTCTGAAACAAACACGAGAGCCACAGCACATCCGTCCCTCCCACTCCCTCTGAAACAAACACGAGAGCCACAACACATCCCTCCCTCCCACTCCCTCTGAAACAAACACGAGAGCCACAACACATCCGTCCCTCCCACTCCCTCTGAAACAAACACGAGAGCCACAGCACATCCGTCCCTCCCAGTCCCTCTGAAACAAACACGAGAGCCACAACACATCCGTCCCTCCCAGTCCCTCTGAAACAAACACGAGAGCCACAGCACATCCGTCCCTCCCACTCCCTCTGAAACAAACACGAGAGCCACAGCACATCCCTCCCTCCCACTCCCTCTGAAACAAACACGAGAGCCACAGCACATCCGTCCCTCCCACTCCCTCTGAAACAAACACGAGAGCCACAGCACATCCGTCCCTCCCACTCCCTCTGATCTAAACACGATAGTCACAACATATCCCTCCCTCCCAGTCTCTTGGCTCTAACCACTAGAGCCACCACGCATCCCTCCCTCCCAGCCCCCCTGCACGAGTGCCACAGCACATCCCCCCTCCCAGTCCCTCGGCTCTAACCACTAGAGCCACCACACATGCCTCCCTCCCAGCCCCCCTGCACGAGTGCCACAGCACATCCCTCCCTCCCAGCCCCTCGACTCTACCCACTGTAGGCCACACTGACTTCATGCACGACAAAGTCCCTAAATCTACTGACCGTTTGTTTGCCTCATGATGCAATCCACACTTCTTTGCCATAATATTCAGATTTTGTGATTTCTTCGATTTCTTACCCAAGCACGATTTAACTTTTTTGTCTTCGTTTAATGGAGGTGGGTTGGGTGCAACACTTGATGGTGCTCGGCTCAGTGAGAAGAACATGGCAGCGTGTGTGATCTTCCTAAACGCTGATTCTATCATTCCAATCATTTCACTGAGAAGCTATTCAGCACGGCACCATTACTTGTGTTCTATTGTGTAGGGGAGGTGTTACATTAAAAAGAAAGTCAAAAGAAGAACGAGAAGGTAAAATTGTGAAAGTCAAAGATTTAACCTCGAGAAGGGCACTCATTCATCAAGTCCCATTTTAAATAAAATAAACTCTCTCTCTCTCTCTCCCTCTCTCTCTCTCCCCCTCCCTCCCTCCCTCTCAGTGCTAATCAGTTGTATGGAGCGGAAAGGGGTGTGTGTATGGGATAGGATAACGCCTTCAATTAAAAGAAGGTATAAAGAAAGCTTTAAAGTCCCCTCAAATTCTGTGGTTTCATTTTAAAATAAAGAAACTACATTAGAGGTGCTGCCATGGACAAGCAGGGCATGCGATTAAGCTATGAACCACATTACCATGCTGCACATCAATGCAGGGGAATTAGGAGCAGAGAAAAGGCTGATAGTTTTAACTGTTTCAAAGGAGGTCTGGAGGGATAGAGCTGATAAGAGAGGAGAGACAGAGAGAGGGAGAGGGAGAGAGAACAGGGCCGAGGCTGAGCAGCAAAGTTAATTATCTTCAGTCTTGAGCTCCCACGGCAGGCTGAGCCTGTGATTAATAGAGATAAAGTGCTCAAACCGCACACTGCAGCGGTGAACAAAGATGGCAGGCTGGTGCTACACCTGATGCATAACAATGACCTGTCGGTCCGGGTCCCTCTGTCTCTGTCTGCCTGCCTCGCTTGGTTTTACTGGTGTGATCGCACTGCCTGTTGATCGCTCTAGGAATCTTTCTCACTGTCTTCTGCTGCTGCTGGGTCGCTTTGAGATCTGAGCAGATCACAACCCAAGAAGAAGAAGAATGGACTGAACAGATTGACCCCTGAAAGCTTAAATACAATCATATTTAAGCACAACACTCACTTTTGAGCATCTTTTAAATGTAAAATAAAAGGATTTCAGTTTAATGGATGCGACACTGCATGCTTGATCCTGCTAATTACCGAACAGCCACCTCTGTGTGGCAGCTCTGAGTAGGTTCAGATTCCCACCTCCCTTCCTCTCCCCTGGCCTCTCTACTGCTCCAAGCCCCAAGGGTGTCAGTTTTTGTTGGCCCCTGCGGTCTATTCACTGGCCCAGCTAATCATGTTACAGCGCCTTGCGTTTCCTGTGTTTGCTAAACAAATCAGTTGAAATCAGGTTTACATGGTCAGGGGACACTGGGTAATGTGTCTGAGTGTCTTCGTTTTCACCAGGCTGAGCGGCCTGCTTAATGCACAACATGGATCTCAACCAAGGTCATAGGAAAGGGTGGGGGGTGGGCTGTTCTTCTCACTATCAAATGATTTTGTTTTCAGTTCAATCAATAAAAAGTCCCTCAAATATTACCTGGAATTTATTTGATTTTTTTTTAGGGTTTGGGATCCCCTAAATTGACTGCATAGTAGCTGCACTGTAGTTATAGTGATATATAGTGTGAGCACAGAGCAGACCGTTCTGTCGTTGCGAGAGATGGAGCTCCATATGAACTGATTAATTTAGCTTTAAAACGTACTTTATTATATAAACAGAATAGACGTTCATACTCCATGGAAATTCTGTCTATCTATCTATCTATCTATCTATCGATCTTACATAAATAGATAGACAGACAGCCCGACACAGATATAGATAGACAGACAGTCCGACATAGATACAGATATAAATAGACAGACAGAGGTCTGCAAAACCGCGTGACAGGCAGCCCAGCGAATTCAAAAGACGCTGCATGGCACCGATGGAAATGAAGAACACCCTACATCACATACGCAGTGCCCCCACAAAAACAGAGGAGAGGAGTTCAGTGGGAGGCACGGGGGGCAGCTGACGGAAAGTTTTACACAAGCGAATTCCGAACACATGTGAAGGATTTATTAATAATATTATTATTATTAATAATAATATCATATTGTTTGATCTTCTTCAAACAATAACTCATATAATAAAAACAAAACTCTACAGCAGTAAATGTCTTTGCATTCTTTAAAAGAAAGCTGTTTCTTTTATTTCCGCTCTTTGGGTACTAAATCTTTCGACATCTAAGAGCCTGTGTTGAGAGTGAAGCCGCCCCCCACACTCACACAGGAGAGTGAGTGGATTCCTGTGAGTCACACAGGCAGCCCTCCCTCCCTCGGAATAATACCCCCCAAACACCCCCGTCACCCCCACCCCCTTCAGCACCTGGATTAAAGCACAGGCTCACCCCAGCTTCACCTCCCAGTCCCTCAGCTCTAACCCTTAGTGCCGCACTGCCTCCCTTCCTCCCAGTCCCTCAGCTCTAACCCTTAGTGCCGCACTGCCTCCCTTCCTCCCAGTCTCTCAGCTCTAACCCTTAGTGCCGCACTGCCTCCCTTCCTCCCAGTCTCTCAGCTCTAACCCTTAGTGCCGCACTGCCTCCCTTCCTCCCAGTCCCTCAGCTCTAACCCTTAGTGCCGCACTGCCTCCCTTCCTCCCAGTCCCTCAGCTCTAACCACTTGGCCACACCCCTTCCTTTACTTCATAGCAAAAAAAATCTTTTTATGGTAACAAGTGATCCTTGTGACAGTTCAAATGTGACAGCTATAGCAATAAAATAAATATTTTTTATTTATTATATAAGTGTTATTTAAAAAATAAATCAAGGGTCAACTGCATTTAAACTGAACCACAACAGCAGCAATAACACAAGAAGATGTTGTGGAGCCCACCCAGAGGGTTTAGAGTGCCTGCCAGAATAACGGTCCAGCTTGGAATAAACATGGTTCTAGCCATGCTGCATCATCTCTCTGTGCATAAAGTAATCTCTCTCTCTGAGAGGGGAGTCTTTGCCTTTTTGCGTGGCACGCTGGCCAAGCGATACACTAATGCCTCCATGTAAGTGCTTTCTTGGCAGCTGCACAAAGGAAAAATAATACCCTCAGAGCCGCCCTCCTCCTCCTTCTCCTCTGTCATCATTTTTCCCTGGCCTGGGTGAGCAGACAGAGGAGGGAGAGGGCTGAGTCGAGCAGCGCTACAGAAACCATCCCATCCCACCCACTCCTGTCTGCCTCCTTGTATGAGTGACTGAAGGACTGCTCGGACGATTCAGTCACTTATCAACTGCGCTAAACAAACTGTTTATTTACTTTAACCAAACATTCACAAATTGATTGATTTGTATTTTATTATGCTTTTCAGGTCCAGCACCTAAGCCCCACTGCTGCATGACTTACTCCCTCCCTGTCCCTCTGCTCTAACCACTAGGCCTCACTGACTTGATCGGTATGCACGGCAGAAAGTCCCTAAATCTACTGACCGTTTGTTTGCCTCATGATGCAATCCACATTCCTTTGAGTTTCCTGAACAATTATTATTAGTATTATTCCGAAGGGAAAGGAAAAATGCATAATAACGTGCACTGTACTCTAAAGAGAGCTTCCAGACACCTGAGTCAGTGGCCAGCCATGCCTCTATTCTAAATAACAGGAGGCCATCTGCATTGGCAACATCCTGTGGGGTCCCAGTTACACTGTATGCAGAGTCTCTCAGTCTCGCTGCGAGAGGTACTGGCTGTACTAACTCACCAAGAGCTTCTACAGCAGTTACACTGCATGCAGTGTCTCAGTCTCGCTAAGAGCTTCTACAGCAGTTACACTGCATGCAGTGTCTCAGTCTCGCTAAGAGCTTCTACAGCAGTTACACTGCATGCAGTGTCTCAGTCTCGCCAAGAGCTTCTACAGCAGTTACACTGCATGCAGTGTCTCAGTCTCGCCAAGAGCTTCTACAGCAGTTACACTGCATGCAGTGTCTCAGTCTCGCCAAGAGCTTCTACAGCAGTTACACTGCATGCAGTGTCTCAGTCTCGCTAAGAGCTTCTACAGCAGTTACACTGCATGCAGTGTCTCAGTCTCGCTAAGAGCTTCTACAGCAGTTACACTGCATGCAGTGTCTCAGTCTCGCTAAGAGCTTCTACAGCAGTTACACTGCATGCAGTGTCTCAGTCTCGCTAAGAGCTTCTACAGCAGTTACACTGCATGCAGTGTCTCAGTCTCGCTAAGAGCTTCTACAGCAGTTACACTGTATGCAGTGTCTCAGTCTCGCTAAGAGCTTCTACAGCAGTTACACTGTATGCAGTGTCTCAGTCTCGCTGTGAGTGTGACTGGCTGTATTAACTCACTAAGGGCTGTGCTGGTACCCGGTACCAGTCATACCCCTAGCTAGAGCTCCGAGCTGAACATTTCTAAAGGTGATACATTGCTGCTCGCCCAGCTAACAGTTGGCTGTTATCTGTATAGTAATTCAAATAAGTGTGGTGTTACTAGTTGTATGTTTCTTGTTTGTTTGTAAAGTCACTGAGAAAGCGAATCCTGCTGGCGTTCATGTCTAGCTATTAGTGACTCCTGGACGATGCTGCTTCACATTGATATTTAATTGAACAGTTAATTAATAATTAAGTTTATCATTTACAGATCAGTTGTTCAATGGAAAAGAGCTCCTTCATTTAATTATCAGGGTGCGACTGATAAAGGATGCTTTTAGCCGGCAAGGTTATCCGAGTGTCCTTTCCCATTTATGTTGCTTCAGATTGTGGGTTTGCTCTTTCTCTTCCCTCTGTTTTCCCCTCTTTCTCTCTCTCCCCTCATTAAGCTGCAGGGGTGCCTGTGTACTTCAATGAGTTCAATGGTGCTTCGGCTAGGTGACCAGACAGTTAAAGTGTAGATTTTACTTGTTTTTTTGTGTTTTAAACTCAATGCATGTTGCTACTTGTAGTCCTGGTATTGAATGTATTGGGATATGGAAACTGTAGGCAGTGGCTTCAGGAAATGCATTCAGTATTTATTTTTTTTAGCACTCGCTCAGTAAATGAATTGATAAATAATAAATCAATGAACTTGTGTGATCTTAACCGTTTAATCTTACAATGAGATACTCTACGAAACCAGGGTTAACCACCTTGGCCCTGCTGAGACAATGCTACTTAAAAAACTAGGCTTTGGGGAGAGAAATATGTTTGCTAGATTTAATAAATCATCTTTTTTTGGGGCCGTTTGGAGGGAGGTCGAGTCCACACACACACTCAAAAAGCTCAAGGAGTCTACAAATGTGCCGTTTAAAAAAATAAGCTTAAAATAAGAATGCCTTAAACCCTCTGATCCTGTGTAATCTGTGAGCGCTGGTGGAAACATTCCCTACCCTCTGTCTCTGGTCTCCCCCACCTCCCTCCTGGCTCCCCTAACCCTTCACTCATTAGCACCACGGCTCTTCATTGCTCACGAAGGAAGCCTCCTACTCACGAGCAGGAGCTTTCAGAGAAGCCCTCGCTATCGGCCACTATTGACAGGCCAGCGTTCGCTTGCATTTTAATGGCAATCCCCTCACTGACTCCGAGCCCCTGAGGTTTGGGTTCACTCAATTAGGGAGAGGCGGTGTGATGCCATTACTGCTGTGCTGTGAGGAGGTGCTTGTCAGCTTCCCCTCTGGGATGCTTGGGAACCTCAGTGGGACAGATTCACACCAGACTGGCTCTCCACCTGGGAGCCCACACTTCAGGAGATTTCAGAGATCCACCTTATTAAACGTTTCCCACAGTAAAAGCATAGCTGTATAGTCCAGCAGTCACAGTGAGCAGGGTTAGCTGTATAGTCCAGTCACAGTGAGCAGGGTTAGCTGTATAGTCCAGTCACAGTGAGCAGGGTTAGCTGTATAGTCCAGTCACAGTGAGCAGGGTTAGCTGTATAGTCCAGTCACAGTGAGCAGGGTTAGCTGTATAGTCCAGCAGTCACAGTGAGCAGGGTGAGCTGTATAGTCCAGCAGTCACAGTGAGCAGGGTTAGCTGTATAGTCCAGCAGTCACAGTGAGCAGGGTTAGCTGTATAGTCCAGTCACAGTGAGCAGGGTTAGCTGTATAGTCCAGTCACGGTGAGCAGGGTTAGCTGTATAGTCCAGCAGTCACAGTGAGCAGGGTTAGCTGTATAGCCCACTAGTCATATCAGTTTTAGACTGTGTGTACCGGTGACAACCTGGAACCAACGTGTCAGATTGACCAGCTCACCCATATGGGTGTGTGCACTTATATACAGGTTTATCACTAAGCGTGCATGATGATGCTGCAGTTTCCCCCATGCTGTCCCTGTGGTTATAATATGCATGAACCAGTACAATAGTTTACCAAGGCTTGCAACATGATTTACCATACCTCCACGGGCAATACCATGCCTCTGCTATGATCTCACTCTGCTTTATTAAACCTGCTGTACTATGGGAAGCATGTATAAGGGGGTGTGTGTATAACCAGGGCCCTCTCCATGTATTACGATCACTGCCACATGTGTGTTTAGAACAGGGCTGAAGTCTCAACACAAAAGCACAGGTACTGCACTACTCATATGCAGAGCCGGGTGTGAGCATTACAAAAAATGAGCCAATATAGCCAAATACTTCCAAAACGTGTAGAAATCGCTAGACAATAATTTTGTAATACAAAATAAGCTTTAAATAACTGATAAAACAGAACCAATTCACCCTAAACAAAGAAGCTGATAATACTGAAGGCGTTGTACCCTCTGCATGTTTCACTCAGTCTGAACACGTCAAATCTCTCCCCGGGGTTTGAGCAGAGCCAAGACTGAGAATGTACGGGGCCGAGTGAAGCAAGGCGAGCATAGTTTGTAGTTTATCACAGTATACAAAGCACATGTGCATACAACCCACAGAAACAAACACACCGTGCACAATAACTGCAAACACCGTTTCATTTGACAACAAAAGCGCAAACAGAAACTGAAAAAAAATCCACCAAATAAAATAAATAAAACTATGTTGAAAAGGAACGTGCAATGTCATTATTTTGCTGCTTTTAAAATAAATATTTTAAAAAGTTAACCTCAACGTTAAATGACATTTCTAATACCTTGTAGAAATAATTATGAAGTTTTAAAACCACAGTTACCTTCAAATTATTGATACATTGTAACATCATACATGCCGCTGACTCGCTAGGTCATTGCAGTAAGACTCCAACACCAATCCTGAAGTCGGTCTCTGTTTGACCGCGTTGCCATAGTACCCAAATGCACACCGCTGATAAAAGTACGAATTTACAGTGTGCAATACTGTGTGGAAAACAAAATGCCTATTTTTACACGATAATTGCAAGACGTGAAAGCAGCTTTGACAGGAAATAAATGTGTTTACATATATTCACAGTGAATGCACTTTAAAAAGTCAAACACGCTGCGTCACCAGAACACAACATTTGAAGCAATTACTAAATACAATGAAAGTCAGTTACTTACCATTGCCTAGTTAGCCTCCTCTCGTCTCTGCTCCACCGTACACAGGATAAAACGTCGGGCCTTGCAGTTATATAATGACACTCCAGAAACTCGCACATTTCTCTCAAGGGACAGCATTCGGCCAGCTGTCTTAATCATGTTCACTGGAGCCTTTCTACTAAGCTAAACTCTTAAAAGCGTGTGCAGATTTACTTTGCCGTGACTGCCGCCCTACTAATAACTTACTTTAAAAAAATGCACATTACAATAAATTTCTGTGACTTTTCAGTAGATTTTCAACAGATCCACGCCAACAGGCTCACAAGTTGTCAATCAAACGTGGCTTGCACATGATTGGTAGCGAGAGGAAGATCCCACCCAAATATTGCATCAGTTACAGCAGAACGCCCACCCCCCAGGCCCACCTGTGGCTATCCACTGGATATAACACTTCAGTTAAACCTGAGTATTAATAAATATTAGACTGTGCATTAACTGCTATACAGGGAGTTTCATTTCAAGATATCCTAAAGGCGATATTGCACAAAAAATAACCATGCAAAAAGGTCTTAGTCAAACAATGTACAACAGGAGCTGACATTGCTGATGTAACAGGCACCACTATTAAAAATATCAGGTACTTCACTTGACCATTTTATTTTGAATCTCCATAGTATTCTCTGAAATGATCCACGTACTTCCCAGACCCTGGGTACTCACTGCAACAGCACCTGGCCATGCTACAGTGATAGCCTCGCATTAGAACATAGTATACCCCTGTTTTATTCAAGATTTGTTACTTATTCCTAATCCTACAATGATGTATGATGTGTGCTTCTCTGTTGTGTTTCTCTCTGGATTAATTATCAGGAACTACTCCAGAAGAAAATAGCTCCCGAAAAGGCTTCTCAAAACTGACCAAGAGGAAACGTGATGGCGTTGTGTCAGTGTTACACATGCTGTACACTTCAATTGAAACGTGATGGTGTTGTGTCAGTGTTACACATGCTGTACACTTCAATTGAAACGTGATGGCGTTGTGTCAGTGTTACACATGCTGTACACTTCAATTGAAACGTGATGGCGTTGTGTCAGTGTTACACATGCTGTACACTTCAATTGAAACGTGATGGCGTTGTGTCAGTGTTACACATGCTGTACACTTCAATTGAAACGTGATGGCGTTGTGTCAGTGTTACACATGCTGTACACTTCAATTGAAACGTGATGGCGTTGTGTCAGTGTTACACATGCTGTACACTTCAATTGAAACGTGATGGCGTTGTGTCAGTGTTACACATGCTGTACACTTTTCATCATGAAGTGATCAGAGGATTTTTTTTTTTTTTTTTTAAGATTTGCTAGTTAGCAAGGCGAATACTTAAATGAACACTTTACACTATGTTATGAATCAGCATGAACCCGTTTAAAATGCAACATGCTTAGTTTATTAAGAAGAGACAGGCAGAGCAGGTGTGTTTAGCTGCTACAGCCTTCATCAACAGAAGTGAAATCAAGATTTACTGTAATCGAATGCTTTCATGCTCGTAAAGAAACACTTCCAGCTAGACTGATCATATAATTAATTACTGTAAGTGTCATTCTTTCTCGCAGTACGGTCGGTCAACTTCCAAATCGTTAACCAACTGGATTAATGAACACAACTTTACTTGGATAGTGTGGACACAGCCATGACTTTAATTTGTAGCTTCATGGGAGTAGCATTCAAAAACTCAGTAACATACTAGTTTCATCACGTACATTAAAAACATAATGATATATTATTTCTCTGTAGGGTGGTTCCCAGAATTCATGTTTGACTTTTAAACGGTTTTTATTTCACATGCCTCAGAAATCGTTTGCATTTTACAAATCCCATCATAGTCATTGTTTTGAAGGTTTAAAAGAAAAAAAAATCTATACATAACCAATAACTAAGGTGAATAGGTCATCCATTGCCATTAGTTCATTTTGAGAATATTTTGTGAATGTTTAGATTCTGTGATGAGACATTTTCTAACAGAAGAGAACGTTAGTGGACTGTGTCAAATAAACCACCGTGCGAGTGGATGCAATGCAAGCGTGCTGGATGAGAAGCAGATCCAGTAAGTCCTGGTACCAACATTAAAATAAAAGTCGCTACTGAGGGCCAGTGAGCACCGGCAGAATTTCACCGCTGGTTTAGAAGATCCTTAACATCCGAAAACTTTTAATGTGATACAAATTATTATTATTTATTTTAATTTCTAAAGTAAGAGGTTGGTGTTGGGGTTAGGGTTAGGATTAGGTTTGGGGTTGGAGTTTTGTTTGCCAATAGAAATATCCTCACTCCCAGACACACCCCAGGATTGAGTGATGGGCTATGCTCTGCAAACAGTGGGAGAATCCAAACCCAGGCCTGGGAAGATGCTCTGAGGCTTGGCCAGTGATTCCCTGAGGACACCCTGTTGATCCGATAAGCTGCTTCACAGCACATTGTGATATAATGCCACAGCTTCAAAAATGACTTTCAATTGCATTGGGTCAGCAGCACCAGCAGTGACTCCGGGGCTCACGCTGGAGGAGCTGTGGAAGAACTAGGATTTCTATAGAGGATGATAGATGTAGCATCGGCTGAATGATCCCCAGTGGGACACTTACAATTACTGATAGGAGTCAGTCTGAGCCTGCACCCTTAATAAATAAAGCCGAGCCGGTTGCTTTGGTCAATTGGAGACCGGAGGTTTGAACAGCGTGGGAACACAACAGATTCAATAAAGACTTATTTCTATATAAAGAATGATGCCAAGTTGGCTGTGCATCTATTCCCAGGAGAGCCTGCCATTCAAGCATCAAGAAAGATGCAGAGCAAGCCCCTGCAATCCACATGCGCACACATACATGTGTAGTGCAGACCATAAAGGGATGCTTTATTCAAGACAAGGGCACCCAAATTGACTCATTATGGAGGGTATTAATGACATTAGAAATGAATGTTTTTGTGTATGAAGACATTATCAGGTTATATTTTGGACTGGATTTCTAATGATTTTGAAGTGATGTTTGGATACACCTCACTCTTATAAAAATGTACCACAGCAGATGTGCAGTTTTCCCTCATGCTTTTCCCATGGTTATACTATCCACTTGCCATAGTTTATAGTAGTTATGTTTTTTTTTTTTTTGCAATATGCTTTGTGTTACCTCTAAGGTCTTTACAATGCTTGCCTGTGCTTTGTGTTACCTCTCTGGTCTTTACAATGCTTGCCTATGCTTTACCATACTTTCTCTTCTAAGGCTACAGTTGTCAAATGACCATATGATTAATACTGATGAAGGAAGGCTTTGGGGTTTCAGGGATCCTCCTCTGTTTAATTGGTGCAGACCCTCACTATTCTTGGTCTAGACTTAAAGGAACAGTGAATGCACTCAGTTGATATGTGGCTGTGTGTGCCCTGGGCATGACCCCTTCACAGCGAGTGATATCATTTAGCTGGGGCTTTGCTACATTTGATACAGTTTAAGTGTGGAATGAAAGGCTAAGGCTGTTTACATTTCAGCAGGATTAGTGTGAAGTTGATAGTGGCGTCATGCAGCCCTAGCTGTCCTAGGGAACGGGGGGTCTTGGACAGTCAGTTGTCGTTGTCTGCAAGAAGTGGACAAGACAACCACAACTACAGCATGACTACCACACAACCACTGCTTCAGTGAAGTAGAGCACGGCATGGGTACAGCATGACTACTGCATGACTGCAGCATGACTATATCTATTTGTATTTATCAGCATGTCTATTAATGTATCTGTATAACAATCTATCTATCTATCTAGCTATCACACTTCAGCCCAGCAGTCATTTCATTTAGTTGACTTTATTCACTTTGTGCTCAACATGCAATATACTTTTTTTTCAAGCAGCTGTTTAATATGAATAATAGGAGGATGTTTACTTCAAATAAATAAATTTGCTGTGTTAATAAATCATAAAATACATATATGTTATCAACACCAAAGTCCAGATCGTTTGAGTTTTTTTTTCTCAGTTTTTTGCTGTATTTAAAGAAGCTTGCTTTGGAAGTAGCTAATAGCAGTTCTCTTACCCATTTATTAAATATATTTAAGATCAGAAAACAGCTCTATAGTTCAGTTCTGTGTATTGGGATCCCAAAGGAGGCAAATCAATCACAGGCGGTAGCAATTTAAGATAAGTAATTGATGAACAAATGTAATGATAACATGTTATATATAAAATAGAAAATATGTAATATATAATAGGAAATAAATAAACAAACATTTGGGCTGGATCGTCTCCATCTGCATCGGTGGGTATCCTCATTTTAACTCAAAGAATGTGCGATGCAAAGTTAGGTTCTCCCTCCTCCCTCCTCCCTCCCTCCCTCCCTCCCTCTCCCCTCCCCCTACCCCTCTGCCACTCTCCCCCCTCCTCTTCCTCCCCCCCTCTCTTGTCTCCTCCGAGCTGTAATTCACTGTTTAATGTTGTTTATTGCAGGTATCAATGTTCTTGTATGCATTAGTTAAATGGACTGGCACATTTGGGTAATAGAGTGAGTGTATGGAAATAGGGAAACCCAATCTGTCCCCCTAAACTGATTTCATGTCTACCTCCGTGGCTGTATTTCCAGCTAATGGCTTCCTACATTGTGCAAGAGGACCCTCCACCTGGTAGGATTACAGCTGCTCTTAATTATACAGCTGATGGAGTCTCTGTTAGTCTCTCTCTGTCTCTCTCAGAGTCCCTCTGGGTCTCGCTGTCACTCAGCCAGTCAGAGCCAGCCAGGTTAGCAAGGTCCCGCCCTGGCCTGCCTCTCCACTTCGCTGGTCTGTCATGTTAAACAGCAATAAGGATTTCAAACATTACGCTGTAATAGAATACATTACAGGCCACATTGACACAGCTGGGAACCCAGGGCTAGGCCTGCAGCTTGTCACTGCGAAAGGAAAAACAAAGAGCTCATTTGTGTACTATTGTTGTTGTTATGAGAGATTGTGGGTGCATATCTAGGGGAGAACTATGCCTATGAAATACATAGTGTTCAACACTTTACAAAAACAAAACATGAATGACCTAAAATGTTGTTTTAGAAGAAACAAAAAATCAGGCAATGTATGATATAGAAGAATAAAGGAAATTCAACGGATACATACTCAATACAACGAGGCCTGACGGGTTAAATAGAAACGAATAGAAGATCGTTACATCAATTACTATGAAGTAAATGACATCACAAGCACATGAATATATTTAAATAGCAATAAGTGAGTGTAGATGTATGTACACGTATCTAAATGCATGTATCTAAAGCCTGTAAGTACCTCCAATGTTTCCCCATCCTCACATATTTGTGTGTTATTCCAAGCAATTTGCCTAGAAATCGGGCCCTAACGTTTGTTTTCTTGCTCGACACAGAAAGGGTAGTTAACTGGCCACCTTCCCAGACACTGTGGCTAATCTCCCCCTGATCCTGGCTTTGTCAAGGCCAGCGTTCACATGTTCAGTTACACACCAGGCTTGTAAGCGATTCAGACTCCAGCAAAGGGATTATCAATAATTTAGTCCCGTCATTGACAATGCATCCGTACACCACTGCTGCACCCCATACACCAACATTTTAAAAGGGGAAATGACCAGAGACTGCAAGCTGGGAAAGCAGAGGTAAACACTGTGAAGAATAGTCAGGTGTGGTACAGCCTATTTGGAAACATGGCACAGCAGGGTAAGCTGTGGTAAATGCACAGTATAGCCATGGGTAAAGCATGGGGAGGTGCAGTAATACCCTGGTAACCTTTTTCAGCGGGTGGTCGTGGGACTCTGCAGCAGCAAACATGTAATAAATATGTGAAACTGTTTTGCACATGGCCCTGGCTCTGGCAGTCACACGCTGGGCCTCGTGTTGTGTTCTCAAGAGCTGCATTGCTCACTCACCCAGCACAGCATTTCCATATTTCCAAGGTAACTTTGCAACTTTCCCATGGTTATTCAATGAATAGAATGGGGTGCCATGTATGTATTTATATGCTTCACCACACCTCTCTGTGCTTTACAATGCTTGCCTATGCTTTACCACACCTCTCTGTGCTTTGCAATGCTGGCCTATGCTTTACCACACCTCTCTGTGCTTTGCAATGCTTGCCTATGCTTTACCACACCTCTTTTTTGTAAGTTGTTGATGCTCATAATGCATCAGAGTAGAAAAATGCAACCTGTCTAAGACTTTTGCACAGCAATGTGTGTGTATTACAGTCTTAATTATTCAGTTTAAATAAACAAATAAGAAAAAGCTATTACAACTGCTTTTAAAAAACCTTTAAATAAAGCGCAAGTTGAAGCGTTGTGAATGGAGCACACTACCTTGGATATGGCAGGTTAGTGCTAATCCTGGGCTACCTAATGTTAATGTAGGTAAGGTAGCCCAAGACTAGCTGAGAGAGCACAAGGCTTGCACAGTAAAAGAATTATCGATTGAAATGCATGTGTTTAACAAATAATAACACTTTTTAATATTGTTAAAAACACTTTTTTTGGCAACAGCCTCTATGGGACTGGACAGACAGGCCGGGTGCGCCCTTTTATACAGACCTGCCTCATTGAAACCACACTGAATAATTCATTCATTGAGTGGATCTCCAATCAAGGTCCAGAGTTTTCTCCAGTCCACATTCTCACATGGAAATGAAGTATTTAAATCAAGGCTCAATCTTAAGCCTTTCCTGAGGTCAGTTATAAAGTAATAAGTTTAACATGTTGAAAAATGAAAGTAAAAGATAATACTGTCATTGCAGGAATTGCATTACAATACAGAGCCTGTAAGCGAATGAAAACAAGTTCCGGGGCAAAATGAATCAATCACAAAAATGAACTCTGTTTACTATAGAGCTGCATCTTTCAGCCCTTAAATGACGTTTTGAGCTTCTGTCACTTGCTTTGTAAGATTTCCAGTTTTATTTTGCTTCAACACAAACTGCAGCATCAAAATTGCATTTGATATCTGGCTCTTAGACAAACTCTCTCTAACACACAGACTGCCGATATTGATACTGGGGACTGTACGTACAGTATTCATGGACACTGTCATATACAGCACATGATGCAGACTCCCCAGTCTATACAGACTCTGCCCCTGCCTGCTGTACTGGACACTTCTCACACAGCTGCCATCCTCTTTTTATTTATCTCCATTTGCCCAAGCCCCTTAACAATCTGTGGTATCAAACAGCGTCTAATGAAGGCTGATTAGCTGAAGAGCATTCACATGCAAAGTGGTGCTTGTCCAGCACAATGCCCCTGTAATGGGGGAGTCGGCACTGTGAACCAGCAGGGGCTGAGTGTGGAGTGTTTAAAGAGCCCTCCAGTACAATGCAGAGGAGTTCCCTGTTTGTTTAGACCCCCACAGGTTTTACAAGTTCCCAGTGAGGTGGTAATTGTGTTGGGGCAGGAGGAGGCCTTGTTAGGCCCTGTTCTCTGGCCTCGTTCGGATGAGATGTGTTGAGTAAACTGCTGACAGCCCCAGCAAACAAAATTGGCTACTGCTGCCGGCGTGGTATCCAAACCTGAGGCCGGACTGTCCCAGACACAGGGTGGGGAGGCTGGGGGAACTTCCCAGGGGCCAGCCTCCCACAGTGGTCCCGGGATAGGCAAACAATGTCTGAGCGAGGGTATTTCACCCACAACTAGAAAACATGTCCCCATTGGAACTACATGATATTGCTGAGAGTTTAGATCTGGTCCTCAGAATGTCAATGGCAAAGAATTATACATGTTTAAACCAGGGGCCTCCAATCCTGGTCCTGGAGGGCCAGTGTCCCTCCTGGTTTTTGTTCCAACTGTACCCTAAATTAAACCACTAATTGGTAATAATTGATCCAATTAAGTTATTTAGGACACAGTTGGAACAAAAACCAGGAGGGACACTGGCCCTCCAGCATCAGGATTGGAGACCCCTGGTTTAAACCACAACGTAATCTACATAAACACATTAAATACGATAATATCAGCTTTTAGTCTTTTTTTTAATTTCCATAAAATTACTTGTACTGTGTTTGTAAGTGTTTGGTGGCTACCTCTAATCATGTTTCTCTCACCCTCTTTATATGACAGACTGACTGCACAAAGAGTGTGGAAGAAATAAACATTTCAACACGAGGCCTTTTCAGATGTCTCGAGACACTGAATCCGAATTGAAACAGGCTTCTAGTCGTTTGATGTTGAAATGATTTATTATACAGCAGTTTCTTTTAGTATTCGAGTTGCGTTTCTGCAATAAAAGTGGCATACTGTAAAAAATATGATTTCATTCCCACGAGGGATAATAAAGTTTAGGCACACAAGACCAGTCTGGCTCCACACAGCCAGTGTGATCTCGGTTCTAGTCGACCAGCAGTAAACAGTCTTGTGTAACTGCTGTGTGGAGGGTGATTACTTATAGTCACACATCAACCCTGCTGTGGGAGTCATGCTGTGAGGACAAAGCGGTGATCCCATTCCTATCACACAAAGAGTCTTCTTTCACAAGTTATTTTATTTCTTTATTATCCCAAAGCCAAATTTGACTTGTATTTTACTATTTGAAAGGGCAAAATTAATAATGACTCCAAACTTGCGGTGGATGACCGTGTCAATTGCTCAAATGCAATCTATTTTACATGAAGCTTAAAAACAATTTACAGTTCTAAAGCAAATCAGAAAAAGCCTACTTCACTCCTTCCGAGCCCCTGAATCACTCCTTCACTCCTCCCGAGCCCCTGAATCACTCCTTCACTCCTCCCGAGCCCTTGAATCTCTCCTTCACTCCTCCCGAGCCCCTGAATCTCTCCTTCACTCCTCCCGAGCCCCTGAATCACTCCTTAACTCCTCCCGAGCCCCTGAATCACTCCTTCACTCCTCCCGAGCCCCTGAATCACTCCTTTACTCCTCCCGAGCCCTTGAATCTCTCCTTCACTCCTCCCGAGCCCCTGAATCTCTCCTTCACTCCTCCCGAGCCCCTGAATCACTCCTTAAGAACATAAGAAAGTTTACAAACGAGGAGGCCATTCGGCCCATCTTGCTCGTTTGGTTGTTAGTAGCTTAATGATCCCAGAATCTCATCAAGCAGCTTCTTGAAGGATCCCAGGGTGTCAGCTTCAACAACATTACTGGGGAATTGATTCCAGACCCTCGCAATTCTCTGTGTAAAAAAGTGCCTCCTATTTTCTGTTCTGAATGCCCCTTTTTCTAAACTCCATTTGTGACCCCTGGTCCTTGTTTCTTTTTTCAGGCTGAAAAAGTCCCTTGGGTCGACACTGTCAATACCTTTTAGAATTTTGAATGCTTGAATTAGGTCGCCATGTAGTCTTCTTTGTTCAAGACTGAACAGATTCAATTCTTTTAGCCTGTCTGCATATGACATGCCTTTTAAGCCCGGAATAATTCTGGTCGCTCTTCTTTGCACTCTTTCTAGAGCAGCTCCTGAATCACTCCTTCACTCCTCCAGAGCCCCTGAATCACTCCTCCCGAGCCCCTGAATCACTCATTCACTCCTCCCGAGCCCCTGAATCACTCATTCACTCCTCCCAAGCCCCTGAATCTCTCACACACACACACACACACACACACACACTATAAATCAGGACATGTTTGCTGGCAAGAAAATAAATTTCCACTGATTTAGCTTTTATTAGAATCCACCAAAAAAAAAAAAAAAAAAAGAAATGCCACAAAAAAAGCTTCCACTTCCTGATAACACTATGTAACACAATTTTTGTTCCTGGGTAGTAAGTGTTATTTCCTAATTGCTTATGCCTCAAAAGTATAGAACATGGCTATTATTCCCCACAAACTTTGCTTTTGTGACCAGGACAGTGATATTTCAAAATATCACTATTTCCAATGGGAAAATGGGAAAATGTGTGTCTTTTCGTTCACATAAAGTCAGAAAAAAAACAACATATGAATCCAGATTAACATGTATTTATACTAAAGTAATGCAAAGATGACTACAAAAGATTTAGAAGCGAGTAGTTTTTCGAGATTTACAATTATACTGTAGTGTACTGTGTATTTACAGTATAATCGTAAATCTCGAAAAACTACTCACTTCTAAATCTTTTGTAGTCATCTTATACACTTCATATCACTGTCCTGGTCACAAAAGCAAAGTTTGTGGGGAATAATAGCCATGTTCCATACTTTTGAGGCATAAGCAATTAGGAAATAACACTTCCTACCCAGGAACAACAAAAAAAAAATTGTTACAGTGTTATTGATCCAACTGTGCTCACTGGGATATCCAAACACTTGGATATTATTTTGTACCCTTTCCCTAATCTATGCATTTGTATTACTTTCTCTAACTTCTGTAGAAAGCTCTTTGGTCTTTATTTTCCTTCAGATTCACAGCCTTACCAATGAGCCTTCAACAGTGGGGTTTTTATCTAGAAAATGTGACAGCAACTTTAATGGTTCACAGGTGGAGGCCAATGGTAAGGTAATTTTGTCCTCGTTAGGGCAATTTATATATATATATATATATTTTTGTTGAATTCCTCCCGCCTGGGAGCCAACCCTGCCCTGCAGAGTGATCTCGGTGAATCCGGGTTTGTGATGAAACACCCGATTGTTCTCCAACAGACTGGAATCTGATAGCAGATACACTTCACTGATAGCTGATTAGATCAAACCAGCAGGATGGGAACAAGCTGTGAGAATCTGAAGAACATACGCAGTGGGCGTCTCCTCTCGGGTCACCGCGTGTATGATTGCACCACGTGAAGTTTCCCATCAATGCCATACTTTGTATTTATGTATGTTTTGTTTGTTGTTTTTTTTTTTCAAAATCTTGGCTGGGCAGCTTCTTACAACCCGTACATCTCATAAACAGTCTTAAAATGAAATCTAGAACATTTCATTAGCTGTACTTTCAAAAAACACTTGGAAATCTGAAATCCAAGGTAAAACTAGATATGTAAGAAAATGAATTGAAGTAGACAAACAACTCAGGCAGTGCCTTTCTTCCTCAGGTGAAATGTTTGTTCACTTAACTTAGTTTCTCGGAGAATTAAAAAATAAAATTGTTTAAATGTAAAAGGTAGTAAAGAGAATTTTCAGTATAAGCGCGTCACCATTTCTTCAGACAGTAAGTGTAGATGTCCATAGCGCTCTTGCACAGCGCTGTTACAGTACATTTAAAGAGAGTTAAATCAACAAGCTGTTTACTTCAGAGCTGGCGACCAGAACGGGAATTCATTTAGAGGTCAGACAACCAGCACTCCAGTCCACTTGACTCTGAGCTCTGCAATGCAAACACTCAGCCATTATCCATCACCCATCACAGTGTGTCCCTCTCTCCCAGTCTCTCAGCACTAATCGCTAGATCACAGTATGTCCCTCTCTCCCAGTCGATCAGTGCTAACCTCTAGACCCCACTGCCTCCCTCCCTCCCAGTTCCTTAGCTCTAACAACTAGGCCAGACTTCTTTCCCACCCAAACTAGAGACAGAGAGAGGGAGACAGACAGACTGCTGGCTTTGAAAGAGAAACACAGCTCCTCCCTCGCTCCAGCTTCCCACTGGGGAGTGAAACAACAGGGCAGCAGAGCTGACGCTCCCCAGTCAGTGAACAAACACAGCCCACTGAGTCAAGTGCACTGGGCAGACACAGGCATTGGGAGGGGGGGGACCAACACGTCCCAAAGAAAACAAGAAAACCATCTTTATTATTCTAAGTAGAAATGCTAACACAGGGTGAGGCTCCCTGGGACACACACTGGGACCTGCAAGTGTCTCACATTAGAAATCATGAGCGATAAACCATGATGGCGTTGTCAGAATGTCAGTATTAATAAGAGACACCCTAACATGACGCTACAGCTCATTATAAAACACCTATTAAATCAGGAGGCTCGCCAAGGGTGTGTGAAATCCTCTCTGTGCTGAGATGTCATCCTGTGCACTGCATTGTAAATACAGCAACGCTACAAAAGAAAACACTTCTTCATAGTGCTTCTTAAGCACCAGACCCTTTTTGTGATTTCAAACAAGCGAATAAGTTGGGTCGGGTGTTAGTTATGATGATCTCGACTTTTCTTACTTTTTTTTTCCCCATCAATGAAAGATATAAAGCAAAAAGTATTATCATTGAAGTTTAGTTTCTCTGTTTATTTATCCACTTAACTCTTAACACGTTCAGAAAGCTGAATGATTGATCCGTTATCCCAAACCATGGGGTGTCAGACCCAAGGGGCACCAATGTGTTTGTGCTGTTGTTTTATACAGTATGTCTAAACTGCTGTACTGTGATTGAAGACCTTTACAGTTTAAATCCCTTGTTTCCAGTAGTTCTCTGTTTTGCGTCAACTATTTCAAAATCTGCTTTATGATGGAGAATATAATGACTTTATAGCTACAGCAAAAATTACTTATATACAATAAGGGGAGGTCAGGGTGGGGGGGATCAGAGCAGCTGTCAGCTCTTGGGACGGGAGCTGGAGACAGAACGGGGGGGGGGGGGGGGAGGTCACTCAGCCCGGTCACCGACAAGCATTTGGCTGTTCAGAGATGAGATCCCGCTATCTGACGTTGTTCAGACCAAGCTGTTTGTTGAGAGACTGAATAGTGGCAAAAAAAGTTTGGCTGCTGGATATTGTGTCTGGCCATTTGATAGTCTACAGCAATAGGTCTAGGTTCTGAAAACCAGTCTCTAATGGTGAATGAGAGTTTAATTCTCAACTTTAAGGACAGTTGTAAGAATTGAGTTTATCAACAGTTCCCTTTGGTTAAGTTGTGTTTTGAAAACTGAGGTCTCGTTTGCATTACACTACTACAGAAATGTCTTTAAATGCATTACGAAGCATCAACAACAACAAAAACCAAACCCATTTCTTTGTATTAGCGTGTGAGCAGGCTAGTTATTACACCCTGTATATTTAAAAGGTGCAGAATGGCTGCCTCAGAGGCTCCCTGCACCCCCGTATAGAAGCGTCCCGGCTGTGTATGCAGACTCCAGGACTCTTTCCTGTCATAGAACACACCAACAATACAGACTGACTCTCCAAGCAGAGAACACTGGAGGTGATGGCTCTGCAAATTCAATATACCTCCACAGAAACTCATTGAATTCATTGTCCCCACAACTTAAAAATAGTTTTGGCATCAGGTTGGATTGCTTCCCTTATGAAAGTTTCCCATAGGAAAAGTGTGGAAAAGCACAGGTTAGCATTGTGAAGCCCAGAGATTACTGTACAAATTTACTGTGATGTTCTTGCTCCAAAGTTGCTGTACTTTGATTGTTAAATGAGCAAAATCTCTATAAAAAGGTTGATGCAAACTTTGTACTGTTGCAAAAGCTTTGTCAGTCTGCCTCAGCATGGTAATCTCAGCTCTGAGGCTAACACTAACTTTCTCAAGAGAATATGCAGTGTTCACAAACTACAGTGACCACCTGACTCAGAGCCCAGTTCAAGGAACTGCATTTAGGAACAAATCGATATGAAGGCTTTTCAGTCAACGGTATCCAGATCAATCAAATACGCCCTCCATTTTCCAAACATCTCCTGATGGAGCATGCAGAGCTCACTGCAAGAATATTTCATGCCTGCATTTCTCACTCACATGGTTTCTGTCTCTGGTCACCCAGAGGACTCTGAATCGAGGGATGCCCGGGCAGGGTGAGGAGAGAGCGTGGAAATCGTCCTGACAGCGTTAAGTCTATGGAGCACAATGATGGCACCGTGGCAGGCCAGCCTAGCATCAGCAGCAAGCATTCCCAAGCAACAGGTGCAAACACAGCATTGACCCAGAGCTATTGGGATAATCAGAGATCAGAACCAGCATTAACACAGAGCTACTGGGATAATCAGAGACCAACACCAGCATTAACCCAGAGCTACTGGGATAATCAGAGACCAACACCAGCATTAACCCAGAGCTACTGGGATAATCAGAGACCAACACCAGCATTAACCCAGAGCTACTGGGATAATCAGAGACCAACACCAGCATTAACCCAGAGCTACTGGGATAATCAGAGACCAACACCAGCATTAACCCAGAGCTACTGGGATAATCAGAGACCAACACCAGCATTAACCCAGAGCTACTGGGATAATCAGAGACCAGAACTAGAACCAGCATTAACCAAAGTGTAATAAAGTACAGTGCAAGGATGATAAAGCATAGGGAAGCATAGCATTGTAAAGAACGAGGTATCAAAGCATCTTGTAACAAACCCAATCCTTAAGCAACATCCAATAACTAGTATTTTTTGACGGAAATAAAAATAAACTACCCTGAACAATACAAGTCTCCAAAGCAGTAGGATTGCGAGACAGAACCAAGAAAAACTGTGAGGCAAGTCAGGATTGTTTACAACAAATAGAACATAGGAAGTCGTTTAAACCAGAAGACAACAACAGAGTTCAAATAGCAGATGTTATTGAGTGTGGAATATTATACTTGAGACAGATGTGTCAAACATTTGGGGTACATGAGTTTTAAACAGACAGCATTTGAACCATTCAAAAAGTTTACCACAGTCCATCAGGCGGTCCTTATAAAAAGAAAAACAAATGTCCAAGAAACAACTACCAATACTTACAGTCCCAAAATGTTATCCAATCCGTATGGCGAATGTAGTTGAAACAGAAAAGTTTAAACCCAAAACAAAAGTGAAACTTTGCTGGGTGCTCGTTAATCCCCAATAAACAAAAATGATAATACTCCAAAACAGTCAGAACAGCCCAGATAATCCAGCAGAAAGAAAATAAGATTCCTCCCCATGAGGGGATCTCACCCAGTTCTTCCTTGGTCTGTAGAGCTGGGATTTTCCAACCAGTAAGAAGACAGTAAGTGATTATAACTGGATTAGTCACTGTTGTTGCTCTTAGGATCCATATAAACAATCTGAATGACGTGGATAGTTTCAGTGTGGCAGGAGATTAGATAACTGGTTAATTTAAACTGGAAAAATGGCAGATTAGAGAAAACACTGTTTCTAACAACCAAAAGATTACTGCTTCCTGATTTCTCCTTTACAGACCAGCAGCCTCCCTCTTCAAACACTCTGCATCCACAAAAAACCACACCCAAAAAAGAACAACACCAGCAAAAAAGAATAACCCCAGCAAAAAAAAGAATAACCCCAGCAAAAAAAAAGAATAACCCCAGCAAAACTTAATAAGACTCAATGATACATCAAACCCAATAAGACCTTTGCGAAGGCAATTAAGGAAAACACCTGAATCTCAATGGAATGTCCATGAGGCAATTAAAGAAAAGATCCTCAGTTAAAACGAGAGAGAAAGTCCAGTGCAGAGATAAACCCCTACCAAAAGTTAACAGTAAATTGAAATAGCTTCACCTAATTTTACCTTATGGAATCTGAAAGGCCCACTTTAAAAATGAGAACAAAGTTACTTATTTAGCAATTGAACAGAGAATTCAATTAACCTGGCCAGGTATTCTGATACTCAATTAAGAGCAGCAGGCAGCAAATTACTTATGCTGCATTCATGGAGCTAGTGCTGCAATATTAATAAACATGGCAAAGCAGGGTAAATGCAGAGTACAACCATGGAGAAAGCATGGTAAGATGTCAATAATACTGTGTACAAATACTGCGGTAAACTTTCAAAAGCACACTTCCTCCAGTGTGCCTCTGCTTTGTTTCTTTATGTTTTTATTTTCGCTGACTGCATTCCCTGAATTTTTGTGTCGCTGCCAGGAAAACTAATCAAATAACCTTTTTCTTTTTTTTCACTGCCCCCCTTTTTTCTCCGATAGTCCCACTGCTTTCAGACGAGCGCTCACGAGCTCGGGGCTAACCCTTTGCAGACAGCCAGCTTTTATACAGCAGAGGAAAGATGTAACTGCAGAGAGAGAGCAGCGGCCACAAAGGACAGGACTCTTGTGAGACTCTGATCCAGGAATGGATCAGGCTGCGTTTGCAATGGGAGTCTCATTTCCACCCCTGAGGTCTGGAGTGCAGTGAATGGAGAGTAATGCTGAGCCCCTGTGTGCCAGTTGAACGAGCAGAGTCTATTAGCAGAGCTGACTCCATCCCTGCCGCGCTCCACTGACACGCACTGCAGTTCCAAGGTGTGAAAGGGCCTGTGTGTTATTGTTGTCCTGCTGCGATCTGACAAGCACCTGTGATGGACTGGCATGCTGGGCCACAATCAGGCTCAATGAGAGCCATATGTTTCACATTTGAGAGGAAGCAAAGGAGGCGAGAGGGAGGCTGTGTTTGTACGTGTGTGGGTGTGTGTATTGAAGTGCACTCAGCGTTCCGCGTGAATGGAGTTCTGGAACATGATAGCCATGATATTCCGTTCCGGAATTCTGGAGACATTGTTGAGAACTAAGAGGGAGGGAGGGAGTCACCTGACCTGCTGGAATATCTGAGAAGATTTGTGCTGAGTTATTATTGGTATTATTATAATTACTACTGGAAACTGTTGCAGCGCTTTGGTATAACTGGAATAGCTTCCTTCTGTAAAGGTAGAATGTATTTTAAAAAGGACAAATTAATAAAAAAACTTTGTTCTTTTTAAATAATAAATAATAAAGAATGGAAATGTGATCTGTGATCTATTATTATTAAATAACTACCATTGAAATACTGGTCCCTGTTTGGCACCTCATTCACCTCACTAAAGATCTTCTCTGTGTGGGGTTCGTTCTCCATGTGATTGTGCACAAGCTCACCATCCTAGGGTGTGGACCAGTGGAAGGATTGAAGCATAATTTGTATCAGATCTGAAGTTCATGACAGCAGCAGATCGCTCTGCACAGAGATGCAATCTACAGTCTGCCAGAGCGTGGGCCACTTTATATTCGAGCTGCTAGCTTTTCTTTTTTTTATTACAGAAATATTTAGGAAAAAGTAAATGTATCACACACCCATCATAAAAGCATGAGAAAACTGGCTAAAATTGCCATGCAGATTTACAGGGTAAAACTTTCATAAGGGCTGTCCTCTCCACGGTTCTGACTCTCTCATAGGAGGAAAGTAAGTGACTATCCAGGGGTACCTAGCTCCACTGTCTTCATACTCAACACAGCACAGTGATCTTCCACTGCTAAATGAGGTGCGCCCCATTCACACTCAAGCACCCCAGCTAGCCGAGCGGAGTGGCTGTCTGGTCTGTCTGCTGAGAGCATGGGAAATGCTGGGATGAGAGGCGTCCAATGGAGGCTCATCCCTCGCTGGTGCAGCATGACCCCCGCAGAGCCCTCAGGGCGGCAGGGTCTGCATTGTTTCTTGAATAAGGACCCAAGTGGTTTCTTTTTAGCGGTTGCTCAGCCTTGTTACCTGGTGAAACTAACCCGCAGGCTTCTCTGAACTCTCTTGGTCTGTGTCCTCAGACACAACGGCAATAATGAGCAGGAGATAATAGCTTGGGGTTAACCAGCTACCATGACTTTCACATTTCACTCTTATGTGCAAATTGGCTGGATGGCCCTCATTTCTGATGTGCCTTCTGACCACAATAGAAGAAGTGCAGTTTCTATCTGTGCCCCCTACCTGCCCTCGGAGAAGTGAGATTTCTAATCCATCCCTTCAACATCTCTCTGTCATTCAATACCAAAGACTTCCAAACAGGTTCCTATAATACTTACTGTGTGAAATAACTCTACTGTTATTAATTAATAACACACAGATTATCCAAACGAACCAGCATATTCTCTGGGCCCCACCTCTTTGATATTGCGAGTGTTGTTCAGTCAGATCACATCTGATAGGAAATATTTTGACACACGTTCTGCTGACAGAAGAGCCTCTTATCTCCCCAGTGTCATTACTAGTTGTGCATAGGAGATAAAACAACCGCTGATATCTGGTGCAAACCTCTGTGATTCCAATCTCACTTCTAGGAACACTCTTTCCTGCAGTAACCACTCGCCACTGTGAGCACAGCACAACCGCCCTGCTTGTGTCACGCACAACGGTTTCGGCAGGCTAACGGTTCACAGGGCGGTGCCTTCGAGATCTCCAAAACATTACCAGAGCCAGGAGCCATCACGAGCCGGGCCTAGGAGCCCATGCTGTCGGGACCCTGTGTATCTCCGGGGGCACTCACTTTTCACATGTCTAGTTTGCAGTTCACTCCAGCCTACTCCGATGAAGCCTCTAGCTGAAACGCTTGTCTATCCGATAAACCCTTTACTCCTGAAAGTACAGTTGTGTTGTGATTCCCCCTCATACTTTTTTCCAGGGTTATACAATGCATTGCCTGTAGTTTATCATGAAGTGAAATGGAGACAGACTCAGGACAGCGGGTAGGAGACATTTCTGCTGATTGGCCTCCTCTTGTCTGGGAATTTTCTGCTGTTCTTATATTTCTTATGTATTGTCTGAAATAAGAAATCAGCGCTACCAACTTCATTAATATTATATTTGTTAATATAGATAGTGGTTGCAAAAACACAATCATAGTCTTTCACATAGAAAAGTGATAGATACACACACACACACACACACACACACACACACAGCTTAAACCAAATGAATAACATGCTCTGGAAAAGGAAATGAAATTGAAGTTCATGTTTCAGCAGATATCAAGGATATCCGCTAAGAGATAAATTAATAATAAATAAAAACCTTGCATTGGATTCTTATCTGTAGTGTATCTGTGCTAGTGCACACACGCAGCACATACAGACATGATCTGCAGTGGTGGTGAGGCTTATCCTTCTGCTCGTACTGTCGCCTTGCAAGGGTTAGGGGAACGAGGCCAGGCAAGGAATCAGGGATCCGCTGAAACAGAGATGCTACCGAGGACCTTTAATTAACAAAAATAAAACAAAACAAAGGATTTTTAACAAATAACAAATTTTTCTGCACCGCACAGCACCGCACAGCACCTCTTCCTAAGCCCCAGTCTCTACAGGACTGAACAGACAGGCCAGGTGCATCCTTTTATACAGACCTGCCTCATTGAAACCACATTGAATAATTCATTCATTGAGTGGATCTCCAATCAAGGTCCAGAGTTTTCTCCAGTCCACATTCTCACATGGAAATGAAGTATTTCAACGTAGGCTCAAAGGGTTGCTGCATGCAGTACATGAGCAACACCTTGCTCTGCGCTCCCAACTGTTCCCTTATTCACTCCTCACTGTCTCGTCTCCGCAGTGTGGCTTCCCATGCAGATTAGCAGACCTGAGCGGAGGGAAGCCTGCCACAGACTCGTCACTCCCTTAACCCGCTGGAACTCACTGCCGTTATCTTCTTCTTCTCATCCCTGTGACAGACCCCGCTGCCCCTCCCCAAGCCTCCTCGGGGGTTTGAGGACGGGGGGGGGGGGGGGGGTCAACAAGGTAACGCACAAACACTCATTCTCAATTACAGGCAAATCCCATTTCATTGAACCTCTCCATCACTCAAGCAGTTGCTTTCTGAAGAGAGAGGGAAGGGGTTGGATCCCCTGTCATTATGAACAAGCCCTGCAAGCATCACAGCTGAGCACTGAACCTTATTATGCAGCGTTCCCTTGATCACTAATTCCCTGCCCACAGTTTCTCACGATCATTTCTGTGTCAGTCACATAGGGACATAGGCAGCCTTTCACTTGGGTCATAAGTGAAATTATTTTGGGGGATCTTTAGATTAGTCCTTAGTGTAATTACACCAGAACATAACTCGGCTCAGTTTGGACCAGCAGGCTATCCCTGCTACTGGAAAGAAACTGATAATAATAGTCAGGCAGGGAACAGGTTAATTATGACATGGTATCATGTGCTATAGCACTGCATAGCGTAGCAGGGTATTTTGATGCAGTATTGAGAGCAGCACCCTCTCTGGTACTGTGGTGCTACTGCTCATTGCACTTTCCTACCATCGCCAATATGAACATTCTGCTGGGCTCATGAAAATTCACTTGACGGTTTAAATGTTTGCATTCAGTTTTATACAGCTGTCTTTCTTTCTGTCTTTATCGCAGCTTTGCGATCGCACAGCATGACACAATGTTTAACTTTTAATGCAACAGATTCTTTTAAATAATAAAATAGGCGCCCCTCATAAATGAACACATCTCCTGGTTGAAATAAATAAGTGATGAAGCAGGCGTGAGGGAGGGTCCGGCTGAGAGCTGAGAGGCCTGTCTGAAACGCTGCCAGCACTGGGTCCCGGGACTGGAGGCTCATTTGCATTTAAAGAAAGCGCTCCAGCCAGTCAACATCCATCAGGATAGTTTGTCTTTGTTGAGCAGAGGTCAAACCGCTGAGCAGCTTTTAAGTGTGAATACCCTGCCATCTTAAATCAATTAGTGGGGTCTGAGTAATGATCCTCTCTGCTCTTGCTAAGCCTGTTGACTGGGATTAGTAGCTGGACTCCACGCCTTGTTTGCAGAAAGGAGGGGGTCCTGTGTGGAGCGGGGAGACAGGCGCTGGGAGGCACACAGCACAGTGTTTGATAGTGTTTACACACAGCAGGGGAAAGAAAAGGAGCTCAGGGTAAAACAAACAAACAGACAGAGACGATAGAAACACACAGCAGGGAGGATAGGGCTGAGTGAGGGGCTCGCAGAATGAAACATTACAATAATAATAATAATAATAATAATAATAATAACAATAATAACAACAAAGAATACTGTTTCTACTACTACTAATAATAATAAGAATATATCGATCCTTCTGTCTTTCTATATATCTGTTTATATATCTTTAAAAATTAAGAAAAAATGTAAGCAATTCAAATCTATCTATCTATCTATCTATCTATCTCTATCTGTCTCTATCTGTCTGTCTGTCTGTCTGCCTGCCTGTCTGTCTGTCTGTCTCTATCTTTCTATCTTTTTGTCTGTCTGTTTATCTATATTTTTGACTATCGTTCTGTCTGTCTGCCTGTCTGTCTGTGTGACCCATCTATCTATCTATCTATCTATGTATCTATCTATCTATCTATCTATCTGTCTATCTCTCTCTCTCTCTCTATCTGTCTATCTATCTGTTTGTCATAAATCAGCATGACCCATCGATAGATCTTTGTCACTGTTTCCAACTTGTTTTTAACCCAAATGTACCAAAATATATCTGTATTTTTATCACAGAGCTTTACTACACATGGCTGGGATGAATCTGCATTTTAAATATCTGTCAGGTTAATATACAGTAAAACAGACTAGTGTTGGTACAGTGGAAATAGTAACACTACACACGACTAGCTGATAGTGTGTGCTGGATTTGATTGTTGTATAAATGTAGTGGTGTTTTAATCTTTATTGTGATTGTTATAGGTGTTTGATAGATGCATAAGCAAATCTCAGAGAAGCTGCACAAATATTGAGCAATGACTGTCCAGCAAACACAACAAAATCAATGTGGAGTTTTCTGCGCTATTAAGTTATTCACGTCTCGTGCACTTATTTAAAAAAAAAAAAAACAGGACAATAAAAATAAAACAAACATCCAGCAAACAGAACCACATTGTTGAGCTGTGCGTTTGTGTCCGAGAGGATCTCTAATGTAAACCAAATGCTCATCCATCTGATAAGACCCCACCAATTAAGGTTTGAAATGAATTTCAGGGGAAATGACGTGCAAATGGAAATGTGCTGGCCCTTCTCTGCCTTGTGTGATCCCCAGCCCTCCCTCTTGCTCCATTTGTAAGACATGTAGGGCCGTTTCTTCAAAGCATTACCTCCCGTCTTTAATTAACTCCTGTTTTTTTTTCTTTAAAGGATTCCATGTTAATGATTCAAAACCTGAGAAACAGCTTAATTGTGCTTGACAGCCCTGGAGGGGTTTCCCTCGCTACAATCGCACTGTATGCTCTGTGCCAGACAGGCTGGCTCCTGTAGCAAGATGCCCAGGACAGTGCAGGGTTAGCCAGAGCCCCAGGTACGGTCTCTGGGTGTGGGCCTGTGCTGGGAGGTCAAGAATGAGTTAATTAGGCAATAACAGCTGGTGATTACCTGGGCATTGTATGTAAATTCAAACTGGATTGAGGTTTTGTGGAATTGTAATTGTGTGGAATTGTAATTGTGTGGAATTGTATTTTGTGAAATTTTTAGATTTTGTAAAAAATAGAAATAAAAAAATACTTAGTGCTATAATGTTTTAACCTGCTCCTCTGTGCTGTACCCTGCTCCCCTGTGCTGTACCCTGCCCCCCTGTGCTGTATTTACCCTGCTCCCCTGTACTGTACCCTACCCGCTTGTGTTGTACCCTGCTCTCCTGTTCTGTACCCTGCTCCCCTGTGCTGTACCCTGCTCTCCTGTACTGTACCCTGCTCCTCTGTTCTGTATGTACGCTGCTCTCCTGTACTGTACCCTACTCCCCTGCGCTGCACCCTGCTCTCCTGTGCTGAACCCTGCTCCTCTGTGCTATACCCTGCTCCCCTGTGCTGTACCCTGCTCTCCTGTACTGTACCCTGCACAGTTGGCGCTCCAGGGCCTGCAGGTGTCTCCTCTCATGTTTTTCAGGTGTGTGTGTGTTCAGGGGTGGTTTCACTGGCACAGGCAGGGCCCTTGTCTTGCAGACTGAAAGTTTCAGGCCAGCATGCCTCTCTGGTTACCTGCTCAATAAAGGGGGTCAGCGTCTATTGAGGCAGGAGGCTAATGTGGATTCAATACCGCGCCAGAGCCATTGAGAGCAGGCCTGCCATTTGCATTGTGTGTGTGGAGTCTCATTATCTCCATTGAGGGGAAGAAGAGTTTCATTGTGGGCAGGGAGAGGCATGAATTTGTCTTGTTTAACAAACCTGCAATTATTCAACTGAGCTGCGGGCAGACTGCCCGACACCTTGAGAGAGGGAGAGAGGAGAGGAAGAGAGAGGGAGAGAGGGAGGGAGAGAGGGAGAGGGAGGGAGAGGGAGGGAGAGGGAGAGGGAGAGAGAGGGAGAGGGAGAGGGAGAGGGAGAGAGAGAGAGAGAGGGAGAGGAGGGAGAGGAGAGGGAGAGAGGAGAGAGGGAGAGGAAGAGGGAGGGAGAGAGAGAGAGAAGAGAGAGAGAGGGAGAGAGAGAGAGAGGAGAGGAGAGAGAGAGAGAGAGAGAGGAGAGAGGAGAGAGGAGAGGAGAGAGAGGAGAGAGGGGAGAGAGAGAGGAGAGAGAGAGAGAGGGAGAGAGAGAGGAGAGAGGGGGAGGGAGAGAGGGAGAGGATAGGGAGGGAGAGGGAGAGAGAGGAGAGGGGAGGAGAGAGGGAGAGAGGGAGAGAGGGAGGGAGGGAGAGGAGAGAGGGAGGAGAGAGGAGAGAGGGAGAGGGAGAGGGAGAGGGAGAGGCAGAGGGAGAGAGGGAGAGGGAGAGGGAGAGGGGAGAGGGAGAGGGGGAGAGGAGGAGAGGGAGAGAGGGAGGAGGGAGAGAGGAGAGAGAGGGAGAGAGAGGAGAGGAGAGAGAGAGGGAGAGAGGGAGAGGAAGAGGGAGGGAGAGGGAGAAGGAGAGAGAGGAGAGGGAGCCTCTCCTCGGGATCTCCCTCTCGCCCTCTCCTCTTCTCGCCTCGTCCGAGGGAGAGGGAGAGGAAGAGGGAGGGAGATGGAGAGGCAGAGGGAGAAGGGGACTGTGGCTGCAAGACACATTCATAAGGGAACTTGTTTTGCTTTTAAAAAGAAGCTCAGTGAATTTTATGTATACAGCCACCTCTGCAGTCAATAGACAGTGAGTTTTTGCAGATCTTGGGTTTAAGTAGCTTCACTTCCCTATCTCCAGAAATACAGTGAATTGCAAGCTCTCCTTCTGTATTTAAAAATAAAGGCTTTCCACAGGATCTAACTCCTTGATGCAGAGCCAGGGTGGTGAATGTGCTCTGGCTGTAAGGTGGGACAGCCTTATACAAACCTTACAGATTGAGAAGGTTGCCAGGCCAGAGCAGATCATCTTCAGTTCATCCCCACACAGAACTGAAAACCACAGAAGTCCCTTCACTAGCACAGTACGAGAAAGGGGAAGGAAGAGTAGAAGAAGTCTTTAAAAATACAAATGCTACATAAAAACGGGTATTTAAAGGGTAGCATGACTTCCCTCCTCTCTCTCTCGCTTTCTTTCTCTTTCTCTCTCTAGCGAAAAAAAGAGAAAGAGAGAGAGACCCCCCCACCCCCCCACCCCCCCCACCCCCCCATGGCTGACCGACGGTGAACAATCCACAGGAGTCAATTTCGTCCCGCAGAGTATAAAGAATAGGTAAGCATTGTAAATACCAGAGAGGCACGGTAAACCTTACTGAAAACTATGTTAAACTATAGAATCATAGAAAAGCCTGAGGGAAAACTGCAAAAATACAGTAACCTTTGACAAGGGTTTTAGGCACATGCAAGGGAAAACAACACTGTGACCACGTTTGCAATCCTAGTGCCAGTCTACCGTGATGATCAGATACCCTGACCCCAGGTTCAAGCACTAAGCTCTTACCTTGTCTTAGCCCTCCATTCAAGCCTGTTTCAGCTCTAACCCCAGCCCTTACATAGATCCTCACCCTATCCCCCAGTCTAATGAAGACACCTAAGCAAAGCCCCAAGCCTGCTGCAAACTGTCAACCCTAGCCCTAACCATAACACTAACCTTAACCATAACACTCAACCACCCATCCGCGTAAACACTAAGTCCGAGGGTATAGGGTTGACAGCAGTTTTTAATCAACCCATTTTAAGGTCATTTTCCCTACATGTAGCAATCATTTTTAAATGTGAGTGTCATCTTTAAACATGTCCAGTCTTCAGTTTGCTGTTTGGCATGATGGTAAATATTTCAAGATGATATTGGGCACAAGCTGGCCTGCATAAGATTCGATGCACATGGAAAAAATGACTGTGGCAGCAGACAAGCTCTGCAAACATACCCCCTATGATAGTTCCATTGAAGGTGAAACAACTTCCTGAATATTGCATGATTGTCTCCCATCCTATAGAGCAGCCTCCCCGCCCCCGGTCCTGGGGACTCCCTGTGTGTCTGCTGCTTTTCATTCCAACAGAGTTCTCGCTTACGTAACGAGACACTTCACTGAATTCGACATTTGCTTCATTCGAACTTTTTGATTGTTTTCAGCTCTTAAACAGCTGCAGAGTTTGAGTTAGCTATACCATTTTTATAAGTGACTTGAATGAACTCTGTAACTCTGCAAACAAATTAGTGAAATGAACAGCACTTGAAAATAGGACATTAAACAGTTAATGAAGCAACTAAAAAATTCAGGAATTAAACGTCACGCAGTTCGAAAATCGAGCGCGCCACGGGGCCCAAATAGCTGGAATGAAACCTTACCGTGTGGCCAGCTAGGGCCGTCAGAGTGTGGGGACTCCCCAGGGTATAGTATAGCTGGAATGAAAACCAGCAGACACAGGGGGTCCCCAGGACTGGGAATGGGAACACTGCTATAGACCCTTGACTCATGACCACATCTAAACCAGTCCTTCCCATAGATGCTGTGGAAGGAAATCCCAGCCGTAAACATTATATCAGGCAGGAAGTCAAAATCCACCAGACAAACACAGACAGATAGACAGACAATTCACTCAATTCAATTGCAGCATCTAGGAAAGAAAGACATTTCTTTTTTTAAAAGTAATTTTATTCCATTTCTGTTCTAACCACAAAAAGAAGCAATAATTATGACGTGTAACCGCTGCTAATAATATGAAACCGCCCGATCTCTGTTTCAATAGACACTTTGGGTGCTTTTCCCTCGAGGCAAACATCAGCAAACCAGCAGGCCCTGCGTTTGTTTTTTCTTTCTCTCGTCTTCATAATAATACTTCATAAGTATTTCCTGTTCCAGTTTCTCACTTCCTGTTTTCTATGCTTGGAAATAAATGTGGGCTCGCTGAGGCTTATAGCAGCTGTGCTGGGGTGGAGGTCTGAGACACGGGGCCACGGGACCACCACGTGGGGACAGACCTTTAGGGGGGTGGCAGTCCCGTGGTTGCACAGTCTGCTATAGAATATTGCAATGGGAAATCTGCGGTTTATCCCCCATGCTATTCTCATTGTTATAGAGCACTATGCCTTTGCCATTGTATATGATGGTTTGTTTTTAATATGCTTTGGAATGCCTCCGTCGTGCTTTATCACACTCTGCTGTGCTCTTACTGAGGGCAACTTTTATAAGGGGTTACCTGCTTGTTGGAAAACGTATCTGCAGATAAAGTGCATCAGACTAGGAAGTCCAACAATGTAATCAGGGATGTTAAGGTAACAGGGTAGAGCACAGGGGAGCAGGATACAGCACAGGGGAGCAGGGTGCAGCACAGGGGAGCAGGGTGCAGCACAGGGGAGCAGGGTACAGCACAGTGTAAGGTACTGCACGCAGGAAATAAAAATGTACATTATAAATATCATATGGGAGATACTGAAATTGGAGAAGGAATCTATGAAAAAGACCTAGGAGTTTTTGTTGACTCAGAAATGTCTTCATCTAGGCAATGTGGGGAAGCTATAAAAAAGGCTAACAAGATGCTCGGATACATTGTGAAAAGTGTTGAATTTAAATCAAGGGAAGTAATGTTAAAACTGTACAATGCACTTGTAAGACCTCATCTTGAATATTGTGTGCAGTTCTGGTCACCTCGCTATAAAAAAGATATTGCTGCTCTAGAAAGAGTGCAAAGAAGAGCGACCAGAATTATTCCGGGCTTAAAAGGCATGTCATATGCAGACAGGCTAAAAGAATTGAATCTGTTCAGTCTTGAACAAAGAAGACTACGTGGCGACCTAATTCAAACATTCAAAATTCTAAAAGGTATTGACAGTGTCGACCCAAGGGACTTTTTCAGCCTGAAAAAAGAAACAAGGACCAGGGGTCACAAATGGAGTTTAGAAAAAGGGGCATTCAGAACAGAAAATAGGAGACACTTTTTTACACAGAGAATTGTGAGGGTCTGGAATCAACTCCCCAGTAATGTTGTTGAAGCTGACACCCTGGGATCCTTCAAGAAGCTGCTTGATGAGATTTTGGGATCAATAAGCTACTAACAACCAAATGAGCAAGATGGGCCGAATGGCCTCCTCTCGTTTGTAAACTTTCTTATGTTCTTATGTTCTTAAGTTCTAAGGGAGCAGGGTACAGCACAGGGAGCAGGGTACAGCACAGAGGAGCAGAGTAGAGCGCAGGGGAGCAGTGTGCAGCACAGGGGAGCAAGGTGCAGCACAGAGGAGCAGGGTACAGCACAGGGGAGCAGGGTGCAGCACAGAGGAGCAGGGTACAGCACAGGGGAGCAGGGTAGAGCGCAGGGGAGCAGTGTGCAGCACAGGGGAGCAGGGTGCAGCACAGAGAAGCAGGGTACAGCACAGAGGAGCAGGGTACAGCACAGGGGAGCAGGGTACAGCACAGGGGAGCAGGGTACCATTCCTTTAATGAGAACCAGCTTTGTTCTGAACGTCGCATTGAGCATGTACAGCCATGTTAACACTTCCCCTCAAAAATTTCGATATTGGCAGGTGCTTGCAAAGTGAATACAAACATATCTAGAACAGGATTGTGGAGATGTGTCAGCAGCATTCAGATGATTACTTTCTTAGAAAGCTGCTCTCTTGAGTGCTGAAACCAGGGAAAAATCCCTGACTGCTTCACTTGCTAACATCTCATATTTTCTGAGAAAGTGCTCTAAAATGAGCAAGAAATGCATGTTCTTACACACAGGGGAACTGATCAAAAGTAAAGGAGCATCGCAGTCCCAGCCCCATCTTTCGATCTGAGTGCTTTAAACCCAGAGATATGCCTGCAGTGCAGGAAGCAGCTTGTCCTTGTTGTCTGTGTGAGGAGGTCTCTGCAGTGCAGGGAGCAGCTTGTCCTTGTTGTCTGTGTGAGGAGGTCTCTGCAGTGCAGGGAGCAGCTTGTCCTTGTTGTCTGTGTGAGGAGGTCTCTGCAGTGCAGGGAGCAGCTTGTCCTTGTTGCCTGTGTGAGGAGGTCTCTGCAGTGCAGGGAGCAGCTTGTCCTTGTTGTCTGTGTGAGGAGGTCTCTGCAGTGCAGGGAGCAGCTTGTCCTTGTTGTCTGTGTGAGGAGGTCTCTGCAGTGCAGGGAGCAGCTTGTCCTTGTTGTCTGTGTGAGGAGGTCTCTGCAGTGCAGGGAGCAGCTTGTCCTTGTTGTCTGTGTGAGGAGGTCTCTGCAGTGCAGGAAGCAGCTTGTCCTTGTTGCCTGTGTGAGGAGGTCTCTGCAGTGCAGGGAGCAGCTTGTCCTTGTTGTCTGTGTGAGGAGGTCTCTGCAGTGCAGGGAGCAGCTTGTCCTTGTTGCCTGTGTGAGGAGGTCTCTGCAGTGCAGGGAGCAGCTTGTCCTTGTTGTCTGTGTGAGGAGGTCTCTGCAGTGCAGGGAGCAGCTTGTCCTTGTTGTCTGTGTGAGGAGGTCTCTGCAGTGCAGGGAGCAGCTTGTCCTTGTTGTCTGTGTGAGGAGGTCTCTGCAGTGCAGGGAGCAGCTTGTCCTTGTTGTCTGTGTGAGGAGGTCTCTGCAGTGCAGGGAGCAGCTGAGGAGGTCTCTGCAGTGCAGGGAGCAGCTTGTCCTTGTTGTCTGTGTGAGGAGGTCTCTGCAGTGCAGGGAGCAGCTTGTCCTTGTTGTCTGTGTGAGGAGGTCTCTGCAGTGCAGGGAGCAGCTTGTCCTTGTTGTCTGTGTGAGGAGGTCTCTGCAGTGCAGGGAGCAGCTTGTCCTTGTTGTCTGTGTGTGTGAGGAGGTCTCTGCAGTGCAGGGAGCAGCTTGTCCTTGTTGTCTGTGTGAGGAGGTCTCTGCAGTGCAGGGAGCAGCTTGTCCTTGTTGTCTGTGAGGAGGTCTCTGCAGTGAGCAGCTTGTCCTTGTTGTCTGAGGAGGTCTCTGCAGTGCAGGGAGCAGTGCAGGGAGCAGCTTGTCCTTGTTGCTGTGAGGAGGTCCTGCAGTGCAGGGAGCAGCTTGTCTGTGTGTGCAGTGCAGGGAGCAGCTTGTCCTCTGCAGTGCAGGGAGCAGCTTGTCCTTGTTGTCTGTGTGAGGAGGTCTCTGCAGTGCAGGGAGCAGCTTGTCCTTGTTGTCTGTGTGAGGAGGTCTCTGCAGTGCAGGGAGCAGCTTGTCCTTGTTGTCTGTGTGAGGAGGTCTCTGCAGTGCAGGGAGCAGCTTGTCCTTGTTGTCTGTGTGAGGAGGTCTCTGCAGTGCAGGGAGCAGCTTGTCCTTGTTGCCTGTGTGAGGAGGTCTCTGCAGTGCAGGGAGCAGCTTGTCCTTGTTGTCTGTGTGAGGAGGTCTCTGCAGTGCAGGGAGCAGCTTGTCCTTGTTGTCTGTGTGAGGAGGTCTCTGCAGTGCAGGAAGCAGCTTGTCCTTGTTGTCTGTGTGAGGAGGTCTCTGCAGTGCAGGGAGCAGCTTGTCCTACAACACAACAAGCCTCCTCCAGAGACGTCACGTCCTCTCGTCGAAAGGAATTATTCCCTAACCCTAACCCCAACCAGAACTCTATAATCCTAACTCTTACCCCAACCCTAACCCTGACCCTGAACCTGACCCTTCTCTTGACGCCTTCATAAACTGATATAACCCCAATCAGAATAAAAACATTTCCCTGTTCTCCATTTAGTCTAATTTTCCATCACATGCTATGCCTCAGTCAAGGGGCTCTGCTTTATTTCTATGAATTCAATGTAAAAAACAGAAGTTCATAAAGTACAGTTGAGTTTATGCTCAATGAGGCGTGTGCTTCAGAGCACAGATCTCAAGCTGCCTCTGTGTGTGTGTGTGCTCAGCACTGTGTGCTTCACAGATCTCAAGCTGCCTCTCTGTGTGTGTGCTTCACAGATCTCAAGCTGCCTCTCTGTGTGCGTGCTCAGCACTGTGTGCTTCACAGATCTCAAGCTGCCTCTGTGTGTATGTGCTCAGCACTGTGTGCTTCACAGATCTCAAGCTGCCTCTGTGTGTGTGTGTGCTTCACAGATCTCAAGCTGCCTCTCTGTGTATGTGCTCAGCACTGTGTGCTTCACAGATCTCAAGCTGCCTCTCTGTGTGTGTGCTCAGCACTGTGTGCTTCACAGATCTCAAGCTTTCTCTGTGTGTGTGTTCAGCACTGTGTGCTTCATATTGTATCACTTGGGCATTACTGAGTTAATATCCCTGCAGCATGCTTCCATTCACACCATGCAGCTCGCTGGCCTGTAATTAGATTGAAACTGCTACTTATAGAGCTGTTACCTACAGTTACAGCGCACTCTAACTGCATTATCCACACCTGTTCACCCTAACCATGCACTTTCACTGCGCTCTGGTTTGCACGTGTCCCCAGTCTGTTTCCACACTGCGTTGCACTGGCCCCTTAACAATGAGGGTCTGCTGCATGCTATACTGTTGCATCACTAATCTGAACAAAGCTTGCTGTAGAAGGCGTCCAATAATGTTCAAGCATTTAGGTGCTGCCTCTATTTTTGGGGATGGCAATTGTATTTCTCCCAAGTAAAGTATGTTTTTTTTTTTTTAAATAACTCCTATTATTTTAATGGAGCACAATCCATGTCAGTGATGAGAAACATTTGAAAATAACAGGGGCTGTTTGCCAGCTCTGAATTGTATTCCTTGTGCTTCGGTTCTGGTAAAATGAACAGTTTTTGGTTTGTTTCAGTTCCTCCTTAACTTGTATTACAATCCAAAGCTTGTCATGTACTAACTAGAAGAATGCATTGAGTGTGCTGGAAGAGAGAATGGTCTCCCGTTCCAGTTTAAAAAGCTCTTTCCACATTGGATCTACTCAGAAACCATACCCTTAATGTGCCCCGAGCACAACGCAATTTAATCATGAGTCCTGACTAGAGTTCCCACCTCTGAGATCCAAACCAACACATCTGAAAGGAAGGGGGTTGTTAGAAGTGTAATCTCTCTAGAAATCATCCAATTGAAAACACTGATAGTATTACTACTCTAGTATTGAGAACCGATTCATACAGTGTGTGTTGCAGTGATATAGGACTGTGATTTATCAAAGCTGTGCTCAGTGTACAGTGCTGGCATTGAGGGGCTGCTGTAGAATCTACATGGGTGTGGAAGCATAACATTAAACACGGGACGAGATTAAAAAACAGGCTCTTTTAGTGTCCCGGCAAGATATATTGAAATCCCGGGACACCCTCCTCAAAACTGGGATGATGTAGGGAAAGCAGGGTCAGCTGGCACCCCCAGCCTTGACCGGAGTGAGTGGTTTGAGTCACTCTGCTTCCTTCAACATTCCCATTGCATTGAAGAGACAACATTGCATTAGAGAAAAACAATACAGCCCACAACAATGAAAACACAGGAGAGTTAGATTTCACGAAAAAACAAAAGCATTTTATTATTTTATAGCAATGTTCACGCTCAGGAATATGATAGAATACACTTTTTACAGACAATATATAAACATGTTGTATGCATTTATATTATTATTATTAACCAATAACTTAATCTAGCAATCGAAACTAATGTGGCAAAACAAGAAAGAGAAAATACTGCAGAAAATAATAATAATAATTAAAAAACAGCTTGTGTTGACAACATCATAATTTAAGTTTCATTATTTTTTCATTTTTCTTTCGTCTTTTCTACACGGCAGTGAATGACATTATATTGCACTTTATCCTGATCTCTGGGTCATTCAGAACTCCACTCTCAAAAAACAAAACAAAACAGAGGAGCACATCATCTCAGGGTTCACCCCACTGTACCTTCCAAGTGTGTAAGACAGCCTGCTTGCAGAATCACACAGCATGCACAGCCCAGCCTGCCTTCAGAACCACACAGCATGCACGGCCCAGCCTGCCTTCAGAATCACACAGAGTGCACAGCCCAGCCTGCCTTCAGAATCACACAGAGTGCACAGCCCAGCCTGCCTTCAGAATCACACAGCGTGCACGGCCCAGCCTGCCTTCAGAATCACACAGCGTGCACGGCCCAGCCTGCCTTCAGAATCACACAGCGTGCACGGCCCAGCCTGCCTTCAGAATCACACAGCGTGCACGGCCCAGCCTGCCTTCAGAATCACACAGCGTGCACGGCCCAGCCTGCCTTCAGAATCACACAGCGTGCACGGCCCAGCCTGCCTTCAGAATCACACAGGGTGCACGGCCCAGCCTGCCTTCTGAATCACACAGCGTGCACGGCCCAGCTTGCCTTCAGAATCACACAGCGTGCACTGCCCAGCCTGCCTTCAGAATCACACAGGGTGCACGGCCCAGCCTGCCTTCAGAATCACACAGCGTGCACGGCCCAGCCTGCCTTCAGAATCACACAGCGTGCACGGCCCAGCCTGCCTTCAGAATCACACAGCGTGCACGGCCCAGCCTGCCTTCAGAATCACACAGCGTGCACGGCCCAGCCTGCCTTCAGAATCACACAGCGTGCACGGCCCAGCCTGCCTTCAGAATCACACAGCGTGCACGGCCCAGCCTGCCTTCAGAATCACACAGCGTGCACGGCCCAGCCTGCCTTCAGAATCACACAGCGTGCACGGCCCAGCCTGCCTTCAGAATCACACAGCGTGCACGGCCCAGCCTGCCTTCAGAATCACACAGCGTGCACGGCCCAGCCTGCCTTCAGAATCACACAGCGTGCACGGCCCAGCCTGCCTTCAGAATCACACAGCGTGCACGGCCCAGCCTGCCTTCAGAATCACACAGCGTGCACGGCCCAGCCTGCCTTCAGAATCACACAGCGTGCACGGCCCAGCCTGCCTTCAGAATCACACAGCGTGCACGGCCCAGCCTGCCTTCAGAATCACACAGCGTGCACGGCCCAGCCTGCCTTCAGAATCACACAGCGTGCACGGCCCAGCCTGCCTTCAGAATCACACAGCGTGCACGGCCCAGCCTGCCTTCAGAATCACACAGCGTGCACGGCCCAGCCTGCCTTCAGAATCACACAGCGTGCACGGCCCAGCCTGCCTTCAGAATCACACAGCGTGCACGGCCCAGCCTGCCTTCAGAATCACACAGCGTGCACGGCCCAGCCTGCCTTCAGAATCACACAGCGTGCACAGCCCAGCCTGCCTTCAGAATCACACAGCGTGCACGGCCCAGCCTGCCTTCAGAATCACACAGCGTGCACGGCCCAGCCTGCCTTCAGAATCACACAGCGTGCACGGCCCAGCCTGCCTTCAGAATCACACAGCGTGCACGGCCCAGCCTGCCTTCAGAATCACACAGCGTGCACGGCCCAGCCTGCCTTCAGAATCACACAGCGTGCACGGCCCAGCCTGCCTTCAGAATCACACAGCGTGCACGGCCCAGCCTGCCTTCAGAATCACACAGCGTGCACGGCCCAGCCTGCCTTCAGAATCACACAGCGTGCACGGCCCAGCCTGCCTTCAGAATCACACAGCGTGCACGGCCCAGCCTGCCTTCAGAATCACACAGCGTGCACGGCCCAGCCTGCCTTCAGAATCACACAGCGTGCACGGCCCAGCCTGCCTTCAGAATCACACAGCGTGCACGGCCCAGCCTGCCTTCAGAATCACACAGCGTGCACGGCCCAGCCTGCCTTCAGAATCACACAGCGTGCACGGCCCAGCCTGCCTTCAGAATCACACAGCGTGCACGGCCCAGCCTGCCTTCAGAATCACACAGCGTGCACGGCCCAGCCTGCCTTCAGAATCACACAGCGTGCACGGCCCAGCCTGCCTTCAGAATCACACAGCGTGCACGGCCCAGCCTGCCTTCAGAATCACACAGCGTGCACGGCCCAGCCTGCCTTCAGAATCACACAGCGTGCACGGCCCAGCCTGCCTTCAGAATCACACAGCGTGCACGGCCCAGCCTGCCTTCAGAATCACACAGCGTGCACGGCCGGCACCCTAATCACCATTACATGCTTCCAATGGAAAATGTATAAGGGCTTTTTTTTTTTTTTTGGTCTATGGCAAAAAATAATAAAGTTTGCAATAACTGTACTAGATTTGTATTTTTGTTTATAAAAAGCAGACTAAAACTGTTTTATTAATATATCAAACCGTACTTCATTCATAATAAAAGAAATGATTGAAAACAACTAATTATTTTACTAACTCCTGGGTTTTATGGATTTGGGCAAACAGCACTTACAAACTAAAAGGGCTGACATCTGACTGTCCTCTTTTTAATACTAATCAGATACGGATTGGCACAATATATTGATGGATCACTGTCTGCATTATTATTCTTACTATTCTTCTTCTTATTATTATTTATTATTATTATTATTAGTAGTAGTAGTATGACTAAGGGCTGCAGTTTTCCTGATAGAATATTCTCAATGAACAATCTTCATTATCGGAGTGCTGCTATGTGCTCCTCTAATCATCTCTTCATCAGTGAGATGACTTCCTCAGATGGGCACGGCAGTTTAAACACGGGGGGGGGGGGGCTGTGATGAAGCAATGCCACGGAGTGCTTCCTCTGCTCTCGGCTGGGTGAGATTCGTTGAACTTTCCTACTGCAAGAGTCCGGCTCTGTTGATTGGCTTTCCTTCCTCTGTCCAGCTATAGACCCCTCTGTCCCTCCTCCTCCCTCTCTGGAGCTCTCCCTCCCTGCCTCCCTCTCTTGACTTGACCTCGCTGTGAAGCTCTGCTCACGAGTGCATTGTGGGCAGAGGGTTTCATAAAAGCGCCCATTATTACAGTATGGGACTGCACTGCCATAGAGCTGGGGAGGGCGAGCACAATAGCCGTGGTGACATCACGCTGGAGTTTTAGTAATAGTATTATTATTGTCCTTGTTGTTGTTGTTGTTAGAAATATTAAACATCTTTTGAAGTCGAAAAGGAGTTTTATTAGTTTTTGTTTGTTTGTTCTTGTATGTTTTTCTTGGGGGGGGATTTCTTAACGATGCATAGCTGATGGACATTAAATGGGGGAACACAAAACCATCACGTCTATTTATTATAAAATTTACTGTAAAAATTTTTATAAGGGAAATCAATCACTACAACTTATATGAATAAAAATTATATATATATATATATATATATATATTATATATATATATATATATATATATATATATATATATATATATATATATATATATATATATATAGAAACAATTTGTATAGATTTTTTTTTTATTTCATAAAAGTTGATTGATTTCCCTTATAAAAATTCACCACAGTAAATTTGCCTGGTATTTTTACCCATCACTTTTCCCATGGTTATACTGCGCATTTACTATAGTTTACCATAAGGCTTCCACACACTAGGAATCATCACGATAACTTTTAACATATTGAAAACTACAACAAGTCAACCAAATACTTTTTTTTTCCTTTTTTTTTTAATAAATGTAATTTGGGATAAGGACATAAATATTTTAAAAGGAGAAAAATAATAATCAGTAGATTAAATTGTGGGACAATCCTCCGAAAACTCCTCCCCTCCCCAATTCAAATGAATCAGCAAACACTTCCATTAAGACAGATCCACGTTCTCCTCACTAACAGCTCAGACATGCCTACAGGAACGGTGGCTCGATGATCTCTGACGAGTAAAACAGCTTTCTCAGAGAAACGAAATGATGTAAAGAGTCTTCTCTGAAACATCAACCAAAAAGAAAAAGCAGAATGAAAAATAAATAATAATAATAATAATAATAATAATAATAATAAGTTCATTATAAACCTTATTTCTTTTTTTCTTATAGTCCTTTAAAACAGAAGTAGACCATGATCAGTAATCCAGCATCACTCTATGTATCTATATAGATCTATATAATGGTTGAGACCCCCCCCCCCCCCCCCCCACACACACAGAGTCAGTAAGTGAGACCTTGTACATTGTATGCTGCTTCTTCTTCATTTACAATATTCACAGTTAGAAATCAAAGCATCTCTTCTCTGAAGCTTTATCCTGGTTCAGAGAGATGGCCAGGGTTCTGATTCAGGTTTGAAGCAGCTGGGTGAGAGAGGGCTAGGGGGGGAGAGTAGTTCACTGGTCTGCTAGTTAGTTGGTTGATCAGCGGTGATTTGGTGACTGAAACGTGTGCCAAATCGCTTTACCGGCAGTGTCCACACATTCCTGCTTGAGAACCAAAAAAAAAAAAACAGCCTCCTTCCTCACAGGAACATTCCTCTCCACAGCCCTACCGAAAACATCTCCAAGTCACACATTGGTCCATAAATGTTTCCTCCTGGTGTCCGAATGAATGCATTGAAAGCCATGCCCTCCACACCACCAGCGCTCTCCCTGGCAGTGAGTCTGCAGTCCAATCCCCCCTCATCCTCCTCCTCCCCTGTGCTGGGGGGTGGAGGGGTTCACCCCATGGCGGACACCATGCTGGCGTGGTGGGGGTGCCCGAAAGAGGGGTGGATGGGCGTGGGGGTGGGCAGGATGTGTCCCGAGTGGCTGAAGGGGGGCAGGTGGCCCATGTGAGGCATGTGCCCTGACAGGGCAGCGGCGCTGAAGGAGGAGGGCTTGTCGTGCATGCACTTGGAGAACTCCTCGAAGCAGTCGGGGCCCTTCCTGCTCTTCTTGCTTTTGTTGGACATCTTGCGGTTGCGGGTCTGGATGCCTTCTTTCTTCATGGTGAGAGGTCGGTTTATCTGGAGAGAGGGAGGGGGATAACCTGGGGTTAGTGCAGGCAGAATACAGCGCAGTACAATGCAATACAATACAGTACAATACACATCAATACAGTACAATGCAATACAGTACAATTCAATAAAGTACAGTACAATGCAATACAATGTTCCCCTCTTATTTCACAATTCCATAATTCCCAAACTTGTCGGAGTCGGAGCTCTGATGCTGCTATGATGAAGGATCTCATGGATCGCTGCTAATTGTAAAGCAGCAGCCACACAGCGGGTCTAATTATATTAGGATAGCTAGGGTTCGAAATTGCCACTTTAAGATAACAAAGTAACGAAAGAACCATCTGTGTTCTTTTTGTTTCAAACTCCGTGATCTTGCACCAGACTGGCCTTAAAGTCACACCGAGTGATTTATTTAGAATTTTTTTTTTAATGTAGTTTTATTATCAAACCACATTTAACTAAAGCTTATTGTAGTTTGTCATTGTTTTGTTTTGTTTCTTTTTTCATGCTAAACAGACAGAAGCCAAGCTAATATTTATTGAGCCTTCTTGACAAGAAGCGCGCATCGGTGAAGCCAACTTACAATGACAGCGTGTAGCCCCTCGGGGAAACCGCCCCCGAACTGAACACGCACTGGCACACACAAACACACGCAGGAAAACCGCCCCCAGACTGAAGACGCACTGGCACACACACACACACACGCACACACACACAAAGGAAAACCGCCCCCGAACTGAACACTCACTGGCACACACGCACTGGCACACACACACAGGAAAACCGCCCCCAAACTGAACACGCACTGGCACACACAAACACACGCAGGAAAACCGCCCCCAGACTGAAGACGCACTGGCACACACACACACACACACACACACTGGCACAGCACTGGCACACACACACACACACGAACACACACGCACACACACACAGTAAACCTGCCCCCAACACTGGGCGTGACACACACACCACACACACACACACAGGAAACCGCCCACTGGCACACACAACACGCACTGGCACACACGCACTGGCACACACACACACACACAGGAAAACCGCCCCCGAACTGAACACGCACTGGCACACACGCACACACACACACACACACACAGGAAAACTTGTCCCCACTGAAAACACGCACACACACACACACACACACACACACACACACACAGGAAAACCGCCCCCGAACTGAACACGCACTGGCACACACACACTGGCACACACAGGAAAACCGCCCCCGAACTGAACACGCACTGGCACACACACACACACGCAGGAAAACTGCCACCGAAGCTTCTCCTGTCAATACAGCGCCTGTTACCCCTGACTGATTCGGTACAAACGGGCAGAAGCGGCGCCGCGCTCGGGTGCGGTATACTCACATTGTGCAGCTTGTAATACAGCCCGCACGCGTTACACACCGGGTCCCCGTTAGCGTTGCGTCGCCACAGCGTGGTTGTGGTTGTCTGGCAGTTGGCGCAACAGGTCCCCGCTCTTCTGGCAGCAGACTAGAAATTAAATTCAATTAAATTAATGACGGGAATTAATCAATTAATTAATTGACGAGTTAATCAATCAGTAAATCAATCAATGAGTCGTTAAAAAGTCCAAAATTTGTAAAAACAATGGAAAAATCAATCAATAAATAAATAAAGTATTAAGTTTTAGTCATTATCATATATATATAATATAATATTATATATATAATATATATAGTATATATATATATATATATATATATATATATATATATATATATATATATATATATATTATATATATATATATATATATTAATATGCTTAATATTGCAATTATACAAAAGCTTTATCTAGCTTTAGCTTTAAAATGTGATATAGTTAAAAGTTGAAGCTATATATCACATTTTGTGAAGAAAGTTTGATCAATAAATCGGGCCGCATGGCCGCATTGATTAACTCTCTTTGTAGCTCGGCGGTGTTTTTTTTTCAGTTTTGAATGTATGAAAGTGTATTTGTAGGTAGGCTACAGGTGTTTTTATACGCTGACATTATTTTTTTGTGAAATGCTGTAAACAAGCGTTTCACTTTTCTTATGCTACACAGATAATATAACATTTACTGCCAACGCAAAACTGGAGACGGCAGCTATAGTTAGCTTAGATGCCTCGACTTTTATAGTAAAATATCGAATTAAACAGGCAAGATGTCATTTTTAGGCTGTGACTTAACAAGACAATACACGACTAGCTTTTCAAATCATACCACACGTGCTTTTTGTACAAGGCAGTGTGCGCAATATGCATCTGATCTTTTCATTTACCCCCCCGCCCCCCCTTCCCCTAAAAATCCACAAGCCAAAATACGGTGAGAATATTTATTCAGGCAAAATAACAAGACTTGACAAAAAAAAAAAAAAAAAAAAAAAACAGCGAGGCAGAACAAAATCTATTTATTTCCCTAGCCTCTCTCTTTTTGGTAATTGCTCGGGTAAACAGTAATTCCAGAGCCGCTTGCATGGAGCATTGGCAAGCATCGATTATAGAAACTATGAAAAGACTGCCGAGCCCGGAAACAGAGCGACCAGTTTCCTTATCGCTGAACTTCAGATATCCGGATAGGAAACAACTGTTGAGAGCTGAGAGGACTCTGAAAAACACTTGCATTGAAGTACAAAGTATATGGGCGACTGACTCCATGGAAAAAGAATGGCGCTGTTTTATTTTTTTTTTTTAAATTGGGCGGCGGGGTGCGTCTGGGCCTGAGAGAGAACAACCTCTATGAGTTGACAGTACATAGAGACATAAATAATACGCCGTCCCCGTCGAACTAAACACAACTAAAAATGTCAAATAAGTACGTGATTCCTCTGAGTACCCTATCTGACATGATGGCGTGGCGTTTCCAATGCACCGTGGCCTTTGAATTGTTTAAAAGCTTAGCTTTAGGCTTATTCGGGTACCGTTATTTCTTTAAATGATTTCCTGAGCTCGTCTGAATGACCATATTTACCTTCTGCTATACACAAAAGCTGTCAGACCATTTATTGTGTTTCCCTGTGCGTTAATAGGAGCAAACTACTGATGACACATTTATATATAACGTGTTTTTAAATTAAATTACGCTTCGTTTTGTAATTGTAATTATTATTATTATTATTATTATTATTATTATTATTATTATTATTATTATTATTATAGTAGTATTTAGAAAGAGATGGTGCAATGTTTCACGAGTTTCCATTTGCAGAAAGGAGCGACGATTTGGCACTTGTAGGTCTACCAGCCTCTTGCTCAAGGGCGGTGTGCTGTAAAGGACAGGCCATAGCACTGTTCTCTATGGCAGTGCTATAAGAAGTCACAATTATTTCGGAACATTTCAAATCAGAAAAGTTATTTAATATTACCTTTGGTGGTGTGGAACGCATAAAACACGTACTATTAAACACAAGGCTGAAAAGAGGCTCTGGCGTTTTCTGTCATTTTTCTAAATCATTTATATATTTACAATTTATGCACACACTTTCACTTTGGATCAAGGCCACCGAATATTATAATTCATAAAAAAAGAAAGAAAAAGCCGTTCACTCTATATTGTAAAATTACACTCTAAAAAGAAACAGAGCCACACATAAATGGTGATGTCTCAGTAAGGTTTGTTGTATTACAGGATCAGTACATACCAGTCTCCTTTTGGGCTTGATGAGCGGTCGGTTCTGCCCGTTCATCTTGTGGTACAGCCCGCAGGCGTTACACAGATAGTGCCCGGTGCCGTCTCGCCTCCACAGAGGGGTCGACGTGGCCCCGCAGTTGACGCATTCTCTACCCTCTGCTTATGAAACAGAAAAGGAAAGATGTGTTACTCAACGTGTAACTTTTTACACCCCGGAAAGGCACGTTAAAAACTTAAAACAACAACAGCAATAATAATAATAATAATAATAATAATAATAATAATAATAATAATAATAATAATAATAATAATAATAATAGATACGAGTGGGAGGGTTTATCTAAATTAAGATTACATTTTATGTGAACGGCCTTTTAATTACATGATTACATTATAAGTTAAATAAAGTTTCTACCCTCCCGCCTTTTAAATACAAATATTTAGCATTTAATTTTTTGACAACAAATAACAAAACGGGTTATCTTGCATGGCAATACAATGGGGAGTGTTTTAACATTGTCAGAAAACTGTTCACATCCATCAAGGTGCGTGTATTTTAGGAGACGGAACAAAGTAACAAAGCAAAAGAGTTCCAATGTGCGCTGGATTGTGTGCGCTGGGTTGTGTGTGCTGCGTTGTGTGTGATGCAGTGTGCGCTGGGTTGTGTGTGCTGCAGTGTGCGCTGGGTTGTGTGTGCTGCAGTGTGCGCTGGGTTGTGTGCGCTGGGTTGTGTGTGCTGCGTTGTGTGTGCTGCAGTGTGCGCTGGGTTGTGTGCGCTGGGTTGTGTGTGCTGCGTTGTGTGTGCTGCAGTGTGCGCTGGGTTGTGTGTGCTGGGTTGTGTGTGCTGGGTTGTGTGTGCTGCGTTGTGTGTGCTGCAGTGTGCGCTGGGTTGTGTGTGCTGCGTTGTGTGTGCTGCAGTGTGTGTTCAGGCTGCTGCTGGGTGTTTGATGTGTTGACGTGTCCTTGTTGATGGTTATGGTTTGTTAGGGTTCCAGGCCGATGGAGACTCTTCAGGTCGTGCCCTGCCCGCACTGCGGTACACAGGAACCGCCCGGAGTCACTGTGTCGTGATTCAAGAAGCGTTTACTAAAAACAAACATTACCAAAGCTTCGTGACCGGCAGTCCACACGCTTCTACTAATCAGAAATGAGCTAATACTTTTAATAACAACACCATGAGGACCACCAGCTGCCGAAAAAGGGGAAGGGTTCAGTATTTCTAAATTAAGGGTAATTATTACAGGCTATATAAACAAAGACGCCACTGAAAAAAAATATTATTATGTAATGTTGTATCAAAATTATTATTATTTTTTGTTTGTTTACATGGATCTAATTTTAATAATCGTTTATTTTTCAAAAGGAAAGGAGAGCCGGTATTCTGTGATCCCGGTAATGCTTGCGTGTTTATTGAAAACTCTGTTCAAATGCTCTTATAGCTGAGCTCGTTTACGTGACGGTGATTAAACGTGATAAAACGTTTACGTGAGGGGTAATTAAAAGCCGATAAGAGCTTAGAACAAGATTTAACAACTCCAACAGATAAGATAAACCCGCAGACTACACCCACAAAACAGTGGGTCACACTTGAACTACACTGTAAAAACAACAGTGCAAAAGGATGGGCTTCGAAGTCGAGCTTGTTTTAAACTCCTGAACGTTTTTACCAACGCAATTTAAACATTAATTGAGAGCAATTAACAGACATTAGAGACCCCTTCAGAACACTCACTTCAGCTTAGCTCAACCGAATGCGTTTTAAACAGAGCGTGCCATTTCCAGGCTCTGCTCAGAGAAATCGCTATCGTATTTTACTGCAGTGCAATAACTATTTTGAATTTTCAACAAAAAAAAGATAAAAATAAGGCTAAAAAGGAATAAACAAATTTACCTTGAGAGCAAAACTTCCATTTAATTTACTAAATTCAAAACTATGAATAGTACACTATCATTTTTCTTTTAAGTTATTAGTCATGTACAACTTTATACAATCATAAAATCTTTATTCTGAGTCATGGAACATTAACCATACATATCATTTAGAAATCGTGAAAACACCGAACTTCTAGTACTATATAATATTATATATATATATATATATATATATATATAGAGAGAGAGAGAGAGAGAGAGAGAGAGAGAGAGAGAGAGAGAGAGAGAGAGAGAGAGAGAGACTCTACAACATATAGATCTTTTCAACAGCTGGTTCTTTGAGCTAATGCTAATATATTATTATTATTATTATTATTATTATTATTATTATTATTATTATTATTATTATTATTATTATTATTATAATATTAATAATAATAATAATAAATAATAATAATAATAATAATAATAATACATGTATTATGGAGCACTAGTCTTACCTGAACATGACCTGGTTTTGCTCCTGCATTTTGGGGTGAAGCTCGATGAAGCGCTCCCGAGGAGGCTACCGGGGTGAAAAAGGCTTCCGCCGTACTCATGCGCTCCGGGCAGAGAGTAAGTGGGGTAAGTGGGTATCGGGTGGTGAGTGGACGTGGTCTGGGATCCCATCGACGCCAGACTGCTCCGCAGTGGACTTGATCCTTCCATCTTCATGCTTTCTGCCAGGCAGACCTGGTATTTGAGAGACTCCTTTTCGTCTAACCTAGCGGACAAGGGGGACGCTGCGCCCAGATCTGGAGAGACATCCTTGGGCGGAGTGGGAGGGAAGCTGAAGAGGTGCTGGCTGGAGTGGGAGGCTGAAGTGAGCGAGGATACGGTGCTTGTGCTGGCGCCGCTGCTGCCAGGGTACACCGCTGACAAGCCGCCTGGTGCCCCGGTATTGGCCGGGTGGAGGCCCTGTTTGGTGAAGTGGCTCACCGCCCAGGCGTTGTGGTGATGGGCGGCTGACAGAGCTGCTTTCCCGCTGTCAAGCCAAGAGATCCCGGGGCTGTGGATGAGGTGAGGTCGGCAGACCTGGCCCCCGGTCAAGCGAGCTGCAAAAAGTTTATGAGGCATGTTGAACAATATATATCTATACTGAGAGATTGAGCCGTTGCAGGGTAGTAAGAATGGAACGGAAACGCTATAAACACGTCACATCAGCAGGTATTGCCGTTATTAATAGCAATAGCGCAGCAACTATATAAAAACGTTTCAATCAGATACAGTCAGTAAAGCAAAAAAGCACATAACCCTTGTAACCAAAGCAATACATATTATATAGACCTTTTGTAGCCTTGTACAGGCTAGATCAGTGCAGGCGTTAAAAGACACACGACACAAGCACAGTAGAAAATAAGAGCAGGCAAGAGAGACCCGGTTGGCTCTGGCCGTCTGGACAGCTTCTCCGAACGCAACTCCTCTCCGACACGCACAATATTAGCCCTTTACATTTGACTCCATATCCGGGAAGTGCTGCGTGTATTGTTATTCTCAGTGAACTCTCCGAAACCCTCCCTTTAGTGGTTCAAAGTCTCTGCTTCCTTTTTTTCTTTTTTATTCCAACGACTTTAATACAGTGAAACTTACAAGTAAGTTTCCTATAGCTAATATTATTATTATTATTATTATTATTATTATTATTATTATTATTATTATTATTATTAATAATAATAATAATAATAATAATAATAATAATAACAGCAATGTTATTACATTGATTACATTGGCAGCACTTGCCATCAGTCAGTTTATAATTTATATCAGGTATTTGCTCTGTTTGAATGCATTGTATAACTGACAACCGAACACCAAACTTCAGAGGCGCATGCAAACTCTTATGTAAATCAATAAATAAAAACGATCTGTCCATAAAAGCAGCACCGTGACACTGACTGGAGACACGACTTACCATGAGCCTGGCTGTAGGACACTCGTGCCCGGGCGTGCGCCGAGTTCGGGTAGTAGGGGTTCCCTTGCGAGTCCAAATGGTTAAAGAACACGTCCACCTCGTCCGGGGGCAGAAGCTGCGTGGCCGGGTCCATGTAATTGTGAGCCAGCCCCGGGTGATGAGAATCGGGGTGCTGTCCGTTTAGCACGGCGTGATGGTGAGCCATCCAGCGAGGCTGGTCGGTTGCTATTTCCATTTTGTGCGAGTGAGTGAGTGTGTGTGTGTGTGTGACGAGAGAGACTGTTTTAGTTTTAAAAACACAAACTATTTTTGTGAGTTTTTTTCTTCTTCTCCTTTGCTTTCAGTCTGCAGGGAACTGCTTAAAGATTGGTGACAGTTCGAAAAAGAACTTAAACAAAAAGAAGAAAAAGAGTCCAGACTGTTGATTCTGTGCTTTTTAAACTCTGAAACCCGCTGTCAGATGCGCGCACAACCATTCAAAACTCCAGGACCTAAACAAAAAGAGAGCTCACGTCATCAAGTTTTATTCCAAAGCACACAATGCACTTTTCAGCTTTTAATGACATTCTGAACACTTTGAGAGAATGCACGTTTTCAAAGGGCATGTGGATAAAGCAACAGATGACACGATAGGCTTTAAACTGCTTTATAAATCTTAATAAAAAATGCACAGAGGGTGATAAGACCGTTAACACAATAACCAAATATATTACACACGCCTCTGAATTTTAAAGTAAATTAAACAATACCGAATAAAAACATAATGCCTGCTGTTTTAAAAATAAAAGTATACTTACAAGTTCCCAGCAGGCGTTGAAATAAACACATGCAATCTTTAAAAGCAAACGACCCAGGTGATATTCCTTGTATCTATGTAAAGAACAGACAGGCGCTGTATCCAGGTATACGCAGTTGCGCTTGCAGGTTCTCTGAATGTCTCCTGCATGAGTTCAGGCGAGACTGCTCTGTTCAGCTGCTTGGAAGCCCAACTAAAAAAAAACTGGCCTTTTAGCGACAGCTCAAGCAGCAGCCACTGTCAACCCTGGCGCCAGTAATTTCTGTAGACATGCACTGAGAGTCGGGCTACGCGTTCCTAATAACCTCGCCCCAGCCAATCAGAACGCAGCCACGCTGCCATTGGCCCCCCCCCCCCCCCCCCCCCCCCCAAAAAAAAAAAAAAATCAAACATTCAAATGAGTTTTTGTGTGTATGTTACCTTAAAAAAAAAAAAAAAAAAAAACCTGGGCTTACCACCAAAACATATTAATCACAAAAGGTCATTTATTGAGATCTTTAAAGCACAGACTCTCATCAATTGTTACTAATGACCCTCCTTGTGTCTGTGTTTGGGGGGGGGGGGGGGGGAATCCTATTATTATTACTTAATGAATAATGAATAAACGTCATGCAATGCGATCTTTATAGCAAACTGATAATAATGTGATTATTTTGTGTTATTCCATTTAAGACATTAACGGTACAAAGGCATGCTTATTTATTTATTTATTTATTATAGATTGTCATAATACGTTTAAAATTTATTCTAACCACGTTAACTATATATATATATATATATTAGAATATCTAATATATTTCAAAAAATGTACACAAAAGGTTTAAAGAATTAAAACAGATTTAATTTTCAGGATGTTTCGGGCAAAACCCCTTCTTCAGCTGTTTAAATATGTGTGTGTGTGTTCATATATATATATTTTTTAATTTTTCTGTTTTCCAAAATTCTGTGTTAAAAAAAAATCAAATAATTACAAAAAAAAAAAAACCCATTAATGAACAGCTCACTGCTATACAGCCTACATGTTTTATCGGGTGAAACAGCAGCAGCTCTGTGTTAGCCCTGTTCTTCCAACTAACAATGAAACAGTCCTCTTAGAAAAACAGTTTGTGTCTATGAAAACGGGTGATCAAACATCACTTTACATGTGAAAGCCTCCTTCTCTCCGGTCACTCTTATCCAGCATGGGCGTGAGATGGCCATAAAACGGGATTGTTGCTATTAGCGAGGGTTTGTTAACCCTAACCAGCAATTATCTGATGCCAAGGAGTGATCTATTCCTCTGCAAACACGAACCGGTGCCCAAGACACTGTGTCGCCAATAAATCTGATTAGCAATCAAGACAGAAGAACACAGGAGCGCGTTTACAGAGAGCCACAATCGGGCCCTTTCTTTATCAAAACTCAACGCCTGGATGATAACGCGGCCACGCGTGAACAAAACCAAAGAAGGGTCCGAATCAACTTTAAATATATGCTGTGGCATGTTAAGTTTCCTATATATGAATCTATTTTATAATGTATAATGTTTTGTTCTTTTTTAAGTTTTGGCACGCAACTTCTCGAAATCCACGGATTTCACACTAACTTCTAAAATGTCTAAAATGTTCATATACAGAGACAATATGATGACTGCAAAAAAATTAAAAGAAAAAGGCTGATGAAAAACATGAGCTGTCCTGTGCGCATCTTTCTCGCCTCTCTGTGCCTTGATGAAAGCCCCTAGTTAATGAATGGCACGTCTTTCCGCAGCCCTGCATTGCTCGTGTTCAGCTGCGTTGCATTGCCGAGGCGCGGTGAGAGAAGCAGGCACACAGTGGGACAGGTAGATGTTACACACTCCACATGTTAGTACATGGCCCTGGTGAAGCAGGGAGAAGCCTTGTATTGCCAGCCGTCATTCAGTAAGACCTGTTTGTTTTTAGAAGATCGCGGCGAACCACGAAACAAAACTGCTATACCAGAGAGGGCACGTTAACCTGCCCGGAGTTACACGACAGCACGACTGCTTTCACATGCTTCTATATACTTTCCATTCAATACTGGCTACTGTACAAAATGCGCCTACTGTGCAGTGTTGAGTAAACGCGTCACCGAACAGGAAAACACACGCATGCCTATTATTATTATTATTATTATTATTATTTACAAGGGGAATATCTGACACGGTATACCAGGAGCACTAATTGGGCCTCCGTGACTCCAGGTGAAACGAGATGTTCCCCTCAAGAAAAATATGTATTTATCTATTTATTCATTTATTTATTAGTGTGTGTGTGTGTGTATGTGTGTGTGTGTGTGTGTGTGTGTGTGTGTGTGTGTATGTGTGTGTGTGTGTGTGTGTGTGTGTGTGTGTGTCTGTGTGTGTGTGTGTGTGTATGTGTGTGTCTGCGTGTGTGTCTCTGTGTGTGTGTGTGTGTGTGTGTGTGTGTGTCTCTCTCTCTCTCTCTCTGTGTGTGTGTGTCTGTGTGTGTGTGTGTGTTTGTGTGTGTGTGTGTGTGTGTGTGTGTGTGTGTGTGTGTGTGTGTGTCTCTGTGTGTGTGTGTGTGTGTGTGTGTGTGTGTGTGTGTGTGTGTGTGTGTGTGTGTGTATTAACATTATTGATCAAGCGCTATTGTCTAGGATCACTTAAATATATTTCAGAATGATGCGTGAAAATATCAATCATATTGTATAGTATTATTACAATATCGATCGATCGACAGATAGATAGATAGCTAGTCAGATAGATAGATAGATAGATAGATAGATAGATAGATAGATAGATAGATAGCATGATATTTAGAGAGATGTTATATAATATTCAAGCTCAGTAGCCCATATGCTTGTTTCAGCAGATGTACGCTCATTTAAGTTCTGCGCGTTGCAGAAACTCAAGCGCACCACACGGTGATATAAAGCAGTGGAAGGCAGACAGTTACCTTGTTGTTGTACAAAGTGTAAAACCCCGGGGTTTAACCTTTAAAAAAAAATCAAAAGGCGGGCATTCGACGAATGCATCTCGAGCCTATTTGTAAAATGCAAAGCGACTGAGCTGGCTGGCTGGCTGGCCTCCCTCGCCTCTGGCTGATCTGGAGACTCATAGCTGTGTAACCGACACCCCGGGGGATGTTTCTCATTCTGTCCTTGTCATTCACTCTCCCTCTCTCTCTCTCTCCCTCCCTCCCTATCTCTCCCCCTCTCTCTCCCTCCCTATCTATCCCCCCCCTCCTTATATTTGGGGTCTTTGCATTACAGTTTTTCGGGGATTGAAGGATTGGCAGTTTGTAATTGGGTAACAGGAGGCAGTCTTTTCATTCCGGCCTCTCGACAGTCAGGCAGCCACTTTGACGCCGGGAGCTTGACGTCATCTCTGCTGGAAAAAAAAATCACCAGGAAATGAACTTTTAATAATATGGGAATGGGGGGGAAGCAATACGGTGCTTAGTGTAGTCCCACGAGACCGTTCCTGAAACGCAGAATGAGAATCTACCCTTATTCTGTACTTAAAAAAGAAAAGAAAACGCGAAAAATGTCTCTTGATCTTTGAGGTAAAGATGATAAAAAGCTATATGGATGGGCTGTTAGAATAGATCCCTGGTCTTCATTTTAGCGTTCCTGCAGTTTTGCAAGCCAGAGGAATTATGTATAAACGCAAACTGTCGCCTTCGAGTGGGTTTTCTTTCTTTTAAAGGATCTTACTTGAGATGCGATCGATAAGTATCAAAGACCCGGCGTTTTATGCATACAGAGCCAGTATATCGTTAAATAAACAAGTCACCTGAAAATGCATTAGATAAAAGCATGAGTATGTGTGTGTGTGTGTGTGTGTGAGAGAGAGAGAGAGAGAGAGAGAGAGAGAGAGAGAGAGAGAGAGAGAGAGAGAGAGAGAGTTTTTTTTGCGAATCATACATGTCTAAACATTAGATATTAGATTATGTTACATGTGCAATAAATGAAAACAGAATTTCTAAACTTTCTGGCAGTTAGTGTGACTGCTGCACGCCTCTCTCTCTCTCTCTCTCTCTCTCTCTCTCTCTCTCTCTCTCTCTCTGTATAAAGTATAAGGCACTGATAAGGTCACGTTTTTATGTCAATTTTGCATGTCATAGTAAACACCAAAAGACAGCTTGATGACTATACTTCATCTTGAGTGTATTAACTTTGTATGCAATTTTGTAAGGGAGGTGTGTAGGTAGGTCTTGAAATTGCATTAAATTGTATAATAATAATAATAATAATAATAATAATAATAATAATAATAATAATAATAATAATAATAATATATTTTATTACAATGGTGATGATATAAAACGGTTTGAGATACAGTCTTTCTTTCTTTCTTTCTTTTTTCTTTGTGCATGACTGTATGACTCATCCCGTCATGACCCTTTCCTCTCTGTGTCTCTAGGTAATGTTACACTGATCCCCTAAAACGCACAGCAAGCGCTGCTAATCTGAAGATGAAACCACCACCTCTGGACCTTCTATGTTACTTGCTGTTTTAATAATAATAATAATAATAATAATAATAATAATAATAATAATAATATAAAAAGGGCAAGCATGAAAATTACTTATAATTAACAAGTGTGGCAACTCAGGCTGTTTAACCAGCAGACCAACATTTAATAGAAACTAAAATACAGCATCTGGACACACATCAATAAACATGTGACCCCAGGCCTTCCAGCCACATCAACTGAAGAGCAGGGTATTTACACAGCCCCTTCTCTTATTGAAGATGAACACAGCACAGCCCCTTCTCTTATTGAAGATGACCACAGCACAGCCCCTTCTCTTATTGAAGATGAACACAGCACAGCCCCTTCTCTTATTGAAGATGAACACAGCACAGCCCCTTCTCTTATTGAAGATGAACACAGCACAGCCCCTTCTCTTATTGAAGATGAACACAGCACAGCCCCTTCTCTTATTGAAGATGAACACAGCACAGCCCCTTCTCTTATTGAAGATGAACACAGCACAGCCCCTTCTCTTATTGAAGATGAACACAGCACAGCCCCTTCTCTTATTGAAGATGAACACAGCACAGCCCCTTCTCTTATTGAAGATGAACACAGCACAGCCCCTTCTCTTATTGAAGATGAACACAGCACAGCCCCTTCTCTTATTGAAGATGAACACAGCACAGCCTCTTCTCTTATTGAAGATGAACACAGCACAGCCCCTTCTCTTATTGAAGATGAACACAGCACAGCCCCTTCTCTTATTGAAGATGAACACAGCACAGCCCCTTCTCTTATTGAAGATGAACACAGCACAGCCCCTTCTCTTATTGAAGATGAACACAGCACAGCCCCTTCTCTTATTGAAGATGAACACAGCACAGCCCCTTCTCTTATTGAAGATGAACACAGCACAGCTCCTTCTCTTATTGAAGATGAACACAGCACAGCCCCTTCTCTTATTGAAGATGAACACAGCACAGCTCCTTCTCTTATTGAAGATGAACACAGCACAGCCCCTTCTCTTATTGAAGATGAACACAGCACAGCCCCTTCTCTTATTGAAGATGAACACAGCACAGCCCCTTCTCTTATTGAAGATGAACACAGCACAGCCCCTTCTCTTATTGAAGATGAACACAGCACAGCCCCTTCTCTTATTGAAGATGAACACAGCACAGCCCCTTCTCTTATTGAAGATGAACACAGCACAGCCCCTTCTCTTATTGAAGATGAACACAGCACAGCCCCTTCTCTTATTGAAGATGAACTAATGAAATACAACACTGCATGCACATAATTCGGAGGACACAGAATGCACATGTTGTTTTTATGAGCATGCAATTAATAACACTGATACATTTTGATTGTTTTTAAGAGTTATATTTCAATGGTTTTTAAGATAGTCTGCTTTTAATTAAAAAAAAACGGAAAAGTTTGTTGTATCGGTGATGTAACTGAACCTGTGCACACAGTCCAATTCTTTCAATCACCCGTTATTACTGCACAGTTTAAACACTCCAAAACAACATTGAACCCTTTATGTCGGCTAAATGGATATATTTAGATATACCTTTTTTTTCAACAACACATTCTACTCGAATACAGCTGCTTCACAGTACCATACTCGCGCATGGCTAGCGGGTTCTGGCACTGACTGATTTGCCTGTTTGACCCACCTATGGCACGCTATGTTTTTATTAACTATTAACTTTGTTGGAGAGTCACAAGAGGACTGTAAATCACGAGCAGAATGACAGCCTTTCATCCTAATTTTCCACTTAGTACGGATTGTTATTGCTGTAGTCCCTGGTAAAATACTAACTGCGATCCTCCTCCTTTTAAACAGGCTATTAACTGCACGCATGCACCGAGGGGAACACCGCTGAGCAGCACGTCTACAACGCGCTTATAAAGATCATCAACCCATTGTTTTCCCAGCAGCGCTCAGCATACTGTACATAGCTGCAGCAACAACATGGTTTAAAAACGCACGCTGGAAACATTGCTCAAACCGATTATATTACCAGACTACACCATGCAGCGACCAAGCTGCAACACCAACAGTGCAAAAGTCAAATAGAAATGAAGTCAACCGCAAATGAACGGTTAAAACGCGTATAGTGCCAGTACTGTACACTGGTGGCATCTCTCCATGGCGTAGAGTGCAATGCGCCGCTATTGCTGGAAAACGAGCAGGCTTTGCGTTTGATACCTGATTGACAACGCAACCCTACAGCTGCTCACAGCCCTTCATGAGAAAGTTAAGATAATTGCAATTAAAACAGCCTCAATGAATTACATTGCGATTTCATTGTGAAAGTGTAGCGCACAATTTCAGATAGACAGATGTACAGATAACTGCAGAAATACAAACACACACAACATTTATAGATAGAGAAACAGAAATATACAAGCATAGCTGTGAATTTAAAACGAATATGAAATGGTAGTGTTTTTTTTTCCTTCAGTGCTACATTAATGATGTTAAAAAGATCATTTTCCAAATACAACAGATTTATAAATGCGTAGCAGCTTTTATGTTATTTTATTTACTTCTTTTTTTCTGACAGGTTATTTTTTAGTGACTTTGCTTTGCACGCCATTGCCTCGCACTGATCCAGCGGCACGGTTTGGATCGTGTGTTGCTGAGCGCTCCTGTTCATCTTTCTGATTTACTAAATGAATTCAGTCATCAAGCCAGTCAAGACACACCGCCGCGGGTCTTTAGCACAGGGTTAACTGAATCTCCGTGGCTGTCTGAGCGCAGTTTAGCCTGCTTCCACACGGCTGGTTAACTAGCGATTCTGTCCATTTTATTAAAGCGGTCTCCGGAGAGATCGACAGAGAGGGGGGACTGTTCTGTACGAGTATAACCCGAGATGTCGATGGAGCAGGTGGTACATGTCTTCAAGCACTGGTCAGTGGAAGAAGAAATCTCCCCATAATATATATATATATATATATATATATATATATATATATATATATATATATATATATATATATATATATACAGGGTCATGTGTGTTGTCGTCACCAGTTTTAACTTCCGTATATACTTTCTTTTTTAAAAAATTGTACACAAAAATTTAAAAGATTAAAAATTTTTTTATAAAATAAAAGTCATTTTATTTATCTGAAAATAAAATATTTTTTAATCTTTTAAACTTTTTGTGTACATTTTTTTAAAAACCTTTTCACACACACACACACACACACATATATATATATATATATATATATATATATATATATATATATATATATATATATATATATATATATATATGTGTGTGTGTGTGTGTGTGTGTGTGTGTATATATATATATGAATACAATATATATATCTATATATATATATATATAATAGATATTATATATCGATGAATCAACAAGACATTTTCCTTTTCGTAAAATGATTACATTTCGTATACGTCTTAACTGTTCTGTGCTAGAGAATTTGACATAAAAAAAAAGACATTCTTCAAACTGTTTTTACATTTTTACCAATGTTGGTTGTGATCCTCTATTTAAATTATATTACCGTATATGTGGCGACAAAATAATAATAATAATAATAATAATAATAATAATAATAATAATAATAATAATAATAATAACACTGGGCGCGCCGCGGTCCTCGCAGTTCTAGTCTATGTAATTGGTTTTGCAGGTGGCTGTGTTTTCTGTGTAAACGGCAGTTTTGCTCTGCTAGTGTGCAGCTAGTTTCGGAAGCGCTGAGATCCTGTCAGGAAGGTATCTCTCCTGTATTGCTTTCTTTCACGGCTCGCATGCACGGCCCTCGTGTACACTCCGAGCTCGCAAACAAGCCTGCCCAGTGCCGCGGGATCCGGCGCTGCTCTCCACCGGGAGACACAGCCTGCTGCTCGCTTCCAGAGTTTAACAGGACAAGAAAGAAACGAATCAACAAGAAAAGAGACGCGGCTCTGCAGAAATATTAATACAAAAACGAGCAACTGTCGAAACAACAGCGTTCCCTACGCGTTCTTACATGCATTTTGCTGTTGTTTTAGTTTAGGAGTATATAACTACTGTTTTATTATTATTATTATTATTATTATTATTATTATTATTATTATTATTATTATTATTATTATTATTATTAGCAGCAGCAGCAGTAATATTAATATCATACACTGTGAATGCGCGGTGTACTGTGAATGCACTCATGCTTTTTTGGTTTTGTAACACATTCTCTTGCACTTATTTATTTTTTTAAATGATGAAAAACAGTACATTTGACCTTTAGAAATATTTTGAATCCACGCAAACCCTTCAACTCAATCAGGAGCACGCTGCAGAAACTGTAACTGCCCTTGTTATAACACTGCGCAGGAAACCCAACACCGAAGAAAAGCAACTACAAGAGCACACAGAAAGAGTTTCCTAATTACTGGAATAAAAAAGATCCTCTTTATCCCGCTAAAATAGGACAGCTCAAGTGCATTCACCCCGACACCCTTGGAGTTACAGACAGTCTTTGCGAATTACATCAGTACAGCAGAACTGGAACAGCGCAAGCGAGCTAATCAAACTGTATGCATTCAGAAAGGAGTTTGCGACAATACTCACTTTGATGAAGAAGAATAGCCGGCGATGAGCAATTCAATGCTTCAGATCCCCGTATAATTTAGTAAGAGTCACCCGCGTTTGCAGCACAATTAACATATAGTTGAAGAAAAGAAACCGCGCATTCCGGCTTGCGAGCCTCTCTCTCTCTCTCTCTCTCTCTCTCTCTCTCTCTCTCTGTCTAACACTCTTCCGAGGAATAAATAATCTGTCAGTCATACTCAGGTGGGTATACAGAAATAGCTGCACGTAAGACTGGCGTCAGAACGAATACAAACTCTCTTTCTTCCGGGTTGTCGCACCGCCGGAGTTCTTGGCAAACAGAGGAGACAGCAGGTAGAGAACACGCGAGGTCTTCATTTGAGTCTGTGTGACTGAGAGAACCCACGCCTCACTCTCGTTCCGGGGCTGGCTTTGTGGACACTCGTATAGAACAACATTCTTTCCACCCCCAAAAATCGGGTTTAAATAAAAAAACATGGGATGTTGCCTGAGGTTGCATGAGTTTGCATGGAGTTGCATGCTGCATGCTCTGACTGGGGGTATATTTCTACAGACTATGCACTAAGAACAACAACAACCACAGCCACGGGCAAATCACTTTATTCTTTTTACACATATATATATATATATATATATATATATATATATATATATATATATATATATATATATATATATATATATATATATATATATATATATATATATATATATATATATCTGCATTTGTGTTTTTCTAAATGGAATAAAAACTACATTAAAGATGCATTTTTTAAAAGTGTGAGACGTTTAATTCTGGTTTGGTAATTGTATTGGCCGCGTTCCTCTCCTTTCTGGAAGAATTGCGCTGTAGGCGGTGGAGTAAAAGAATGAAGCCCTTAATAAGTTAACACGGCGGAGAATGCTTTGAGAATGTGACCCTCATAGTATAGAGCCATATGAACTACACACAGAAGCCCAAACTGAACGGTGCATTAAACCCAACCCAGCTGTACTGACAATTACACACCTGGTACCATTAGAAAGATGTTACCTGTAGCGGCTCTGCGCTCTGTCACAAGCAGCTCCAACACGGGATATAGATATTCTAGCCCGGGGTGAGGCTGGCCATTGCTCACAAAGGAACGACTTGACAGAGAACAATCACACCCCATGAAGACATTGCTTTCTAGCCTCCAGAATTCCCCAAGCTTTTTTCCAGCGTTGAAATGACTTTCATATTAAACTATTATTAGTTTTAAAACCAGCCCCCTTTTTACTTAAATAACCCTTAATTGCAATTGTCATGTGCAACCCTGCAGACTCTGCAGGCTGCAAGCGTGCATGTTTAAAACGGTAAATAAAAGGGTGGGGTGTCTCAAGTGAGACGGACCCCCCCACCCCTGCACCCCACATCAAAAAAAAAAAAAAAATCTGGTTATTCTCGGAGAAAAGGGGAGCCCCTTCTTTTAAATGCAAAAACGCAGTAAATCTCCTTCACGAGACTGCAGGCCCGTGCGCGCAGCAGCCAGGGCAGGTGCAGCAGAACGCTGCTGAGGGGCTCGCGACTCCCCTCACACCGGGGCAAAAAAAAAAAAAAAAAAAAAAAAAAGAAAGAAGTTTACTGTGATAGGATGAATTCTATTACCTCCAAATCCAAATCTAGCCGGCATCAACGAAGGGCATCTCATAATTCCTCTATAGGGTCACAAAGCCCTTCTGTAAAAGACAACAGCCGGTTCTACAAAGCGAACCTTGTGGTTTAAAAGCAAAAACAGGACAAAACAAAAAGTAAAGGATCGGAAACTCCGTGTTTGAGTTTCATTTGTAAAAGCTGTGTCCATCTGATTTTATTACCTACACTTGTACATGCATTTGCGACAGCTAAAAAGTGTGACCCTTTGGTTCTATATTATACGTGTGTGTGTGTGTGTGTGTGTGTGTGTGTGTGTGTGTGTGTGTGTGTGTGTGTTTTTGTGTGTGTAGTTTTGCTCGTCATTTCCTATTCGCTTAAATAAATACGCAAACCTAACAAATGCGCAATATATAAGTGCGATTGTTCTAAAGGGTGGTTGATTTATGAACGCTCATAGTTCATTATGGGTTAGTTTCTTGCAATCCTGTGTAGGAATATAATAGCACGTGCACATATTCTGCAGCTAGCTATTGACAAAATTAGACCGTGTTAATGAACGATATCGTATTTTATCATTATAAAGGAACCGGATACTAACCGGAGAAAGGGCAGCAATCCTGAACGATTCATTTTAGGAGCGACAGTATCAAATTCTCTATTTTAACAGCGAGCCCAGCTGAAGAAAAGAGTTGAACCCCCGAGGACAGGGCCTGTCGGGGTTTTAACCTGTAAACACACTGCCGTGTTCGCTAATATATATTTTTTTTAACAATTTTATGACATGTTTAATTTGTATATAACAGTGGGAGATTCATTTGCGGTGATAAAGAAAAAGTATGTTTCACGTCACTCACATTATTATTATTATTATTATTATTATTATTATTATTATTATTATTATTATTATTATTATTATTATTTAATAAAACTGTATTATTGTCATTTTCCTTTGAGCTACGTGTAAGCATGTCTTGATAAAACTGACGCTTCAGGCTGTGTATTACAGTTTCCGAGTCCGTTATATTCTAATATCACCGTTCCGTTTGCATCCAAGTTTATAATACATCCCATTTAATATAAATACGCAATTCTAGCACGCCTCCCTGCAATGTCTGCGCAGTGTGTAACATTGCATTGCAGCTCAACGACACGACAAAGCTCTACTTCTGTAAATGCATTCTCCACAGTACCTTCAGGAGTCCATGACAGAAAACACATCATAAACGCTAAAGAAAAGAAGCTTTCCAACCCTGTCACGTCCACGCATGTGTTGTGATAATAACTCAACTAAAGCAAGAGTTGTGTACGAAAGCAGCCTCACCTTTGCTCTCCTCTCTTTCGTGTCTTCGTTGTCTCTATCAGCTACTCGCCCTGTGCTTCTAATTGCACAACTCCGACGGGTTTTCTCGTGTGTGTGTGTGTGTGTGTGTGTGTGTGTGTGTGTGTGTGTGTGTGTGTTACCTCTCCACTACAACTCATAAGCACATTTACAGCAGGCACAAAGCGAGGGCATGGTGTAGCCAGCACACTGCTTCCTATCCTCTATCACTAGCTCGTTCATTAGCTTTGTGTGTGAGAGTATGAGAGTGTGTTTGTTTAGTTTTTTAAAGCGTGTCTTTGCAGCTTAACACACACACACACACACACACACACACACACACACACACAGGTTGCTACGGTATCCAACTGAAAGCTGGTAACTATTTTCTCCGCGGTTCTCCAAGGTGGCACAATGGTCCAGTTGTGTATTTCTGGACATAATAAAGCGGCTCTTCCCTTCGCTTTCATTTGTATCATTACACTATCTTTACCAGCGCGTCTCATTGTGCGCGCCTTGCACCTTGTGTACAATGTCCCAGTCACCGCTCCACCCTACCCGATTTTCCCATTTCAAATGAATGTGTTATTCACACTACAAAAGAATCGCCTTCCTGCTTTAAATAAAGTCTAAAGTGGAGCTCTGCACTGCCACGGGTACAGTGCGCCTGTGCGGGGGTTTATATACTATAGTCCTGCCGCAACACGATCGTAGAACACGCTGGCTTTCTTTCTTTCCCCTTGAAATAATCACACTGTATTCCATTTAATTCAGCTGTTATCTTTCTCCTCAGAATGTTATGTTATATTATTATTATTTATTATTATTATTATTATTATTATTATTATTATTATTAGTAGTAGTAGTAGTAGTAGTAGTAGTACGATTAATAATAATAATAATAATAATAATATAATAATAATAATAATAATAATAATAATAATAATAATAATAACATTATTGCCATGAATTTTATACTCCTACTCTCATATGTAGGCTATTTAGATATCTTTGCAATACAGCTATTTTCTGTTTCGGGACTCTGCGCCAGCTTTATGTAAGGATATGAATGTGTCTTACTGGAAGTGGATGCAGTTGTAACAGCGCTGTCCATACACTGTGCATGTTAGTATAAATGTTCACATTTGAACAGGTTGTTTATCACCTCAGTCGGACATTGCTAATATCGCAATTGATCTTGTCGATGTGTGCATGTGCGCCGCCTTGAAAAGAAGCGACCGAATTGCACACTCACTGGGGGTGGAAGAAATAAAGAAAACGAGCCATAGTTTAATGAGAAGAGAATCACCATGATAATACAGAGATACATATTAGCGTTACAAGGGGCTGTTCCGCTGCCATTTAGCTGAAACCCTTCTGATCCGCTGCATTGAGAGAGTAGAAGCGCCCTCGATGGCCGGGCAGATAAGAGTTATCGGGAGCAAACACGCATTTCCACGGCTCTGCATTGGGGCGAGATTTTAATGAATCTCACCTCGGTGCAGAGTTACACGCAGCTGAAAGACGACTGCTTCATTTCCATCTCCCCGGAGGAAGAGAGATGCGATTGCATATATAACACTGGCCACATGCATATTTAGAATCGGATCTGAAAGACAAAACATGCACTACATCTCAGTCTGCTTTACAGATAGTGTAAAATATAGTGGAGTTATCTCAGATAATTACTCACGTACTCTTTCCAATACACGCACAGCTTGTATACGTACTGATAATAATCACAATATACACTTTATTAATTCAGCAGCCTTTTAAATAACCTTATGAAAATGATCTATCTATCTATCTATCTATCTATCTATCTATCTATCTATCGAATATAATTTGTGTGTTGCTAACATGCATTTTGTGTACTGTTTATAATGTTAACTATCAAATGCCTCATTATATACTTTACTATCTGTATAAGATATTAGAATATTAAATGTTTTTGACAAAATAAATCTACAAAAAATAAACAAAAAAAGAAGTGAATTAAATGTAAGCGTTTTAATTTGTATCGCTTCTGCATCCTAATAATAATAATAATAATAATAATATAATAATAATAATAATAATAATAATAATAATAATAATAATAATAATATATAATAATAATAATAAATAACAGGTATTATTAATAAGTATTTGCTGAAGATTGCGTTTAGTCTAATTTGTGTTTCATTAATCCCAACAGGCAGTGTTATTATGAAGAAACGTGTGCATTGTAAGGCTGCTCCAGTCCCCTGTTAGCTGCATGAAGATGTCATCTTGAGATGGCAATGCGAGTCTCACTGCAGTCCGGTGTGAGGGCGCGGATCCCGGCTGCGCTGGGCAGAGAGCGGCGCTTGGTTTATTAGCTCACGAGCAAGTGCAATTTCAACACTGATTCGGACTCAGAAATATGCTCGGCAGATCCCGGCCCTCCTTCTTGTGATTATTACTATCCAGGGGTAATTTTTCATCGCCGCTAGGTAATCTTTGTTCTTTGTGAAGATAATAAATAGCCTAATCGTTATCTGGCGGCTCCGGGAGGTAGATGGAGAATGGGGTTGAGCGGGCTGGAAATTGGCTCCAAAGTGCTGTTGGATAAATGGTGTTTCTTATCTCCCCAGGGGAAGGTCTAATAGCCTCGGAAAAGTTTGAGTGTGTTGTTTATGTAAGAGACGTAGATTACGTAGTAATGGTCACCTCTCTAGAGAACTATCTGTGTATCCTGGATCTGGATCTATATAATTATATATATATATATATATATATATAATATTAATATACCTGATATATATATATATATATATATATATATATATCAACTACAAAATGTGATGTGTGTGGTGTGTGTGGATACTACTGTAAAGAAGTTATATTAAGTTATAGAAAAACTTGACATAATAAAATGTCTTTTATAAACTGTCCGATAGACACACGCATACATTGTGTGTTTATATATATATATATATATATATATATATATATATATATATATATATATATATATATATATATATATATATATATATATATATATATATAATATAGATCATATATGGAATATACAAAAAATCACCTTATTTTCCTTTTTATGTCATAGAGACATCATTCATGGGCACCAAACAAACAATTAGTCCGACGTAGTAAACAAACACACAGAAACCCTAAACGCTAAACTAATAGAATAGAGAAAGGTTTAGAAATAAATAGAAAAAAATGGTTCTATATATCCTCCTTCGCTAGTAATTTTAGACTTATTCGCTCTAGGCGAAATACACCGTGATTAAATTTTTTTTTCGACATATTATTATTAGTATTATTATTATTATTATTATTATTATTATTATTATTATTATTATTATTATTATTATTATTCTATTATTATATCTTTTGTTTATATAATGTAGTTTAATTTTACTGATGAATCGTATAACCATTTATTAGTTAATGCAATTGAATTAGCATTGCTAAAGGATATCAGTCTTTCGCAGTCTGTATGTTAATACATAAATACAGAGGGATGCAATGCTGTTCTGAACTCTCATAACTCATAACATAACTGGAGTTATTGAAGGAAACACCGCAAGCGTTGCAAAACAATTGACGAAGAAAAAAGTGTACGTGCTAAAGTTTAATAATAATAATAATAATAATAATAATAATAATAATAATAATAAATAATAATAATAATAATAATAATAATTATAATAATGTGTTATTTCCTGGTGGAATATTATTATTTAGCCAATAAATCATTGTAAGGACCGAGTTTAAACATGCTTCTAACTTCTAAACACCCTTTTCTGGTCTGTATATGACAGAAGATATTCCGCTGCCTCGGTATAGCGGGAAGCTGTTTTCTCACACAAGCATATCAACTGTACAGGCTGCACGCTGAGGATTTACTAGATAGATATACTATATATCCTATAGATAGCCAGACCCGTGCACTTGAATACAAAACAAACTGAACGCAGCAAAACCGCATTGTGATGTCAGAAAGAAAACTAATTACGTCATATCTTAAGATATCGATATAGCATCAAGGCGCAGAGGGATGTTTTCATCTAATATCATAATTAACTTTGACTCATATATAATTACGGTATTCTACCATGTATTTTATTTAATACCCTGCAATCCAGCAATTGGAATACATAATGTCCTGTTTTGGAGGTTTATTGAAACAATATGAGAGATCTAGTAACTTGCACGCTTCAAATAGAATGTATTATTTTAACATTGCGTTGTGTGTAAAATGGCGGGGGTGCAGCCCTAGCAAAAGTAATGAGTCGACACACTTGTAGCTCGAGTTTCTTTTGCCTGTTAAAGGGATGCTGAGAGCCCTGTTGAGTGGATGTTGCTAGAGGTTTCTTTTGCCTGTTAAAGGGATGCTGAGAGCCCTGTTGAGTGGATGTTGCTAGAGGTTTCTTTTGCCTGTTAAAGGGATGCTGAGAGCCCTGTTGAGTGGATGTTGCTAGAGGTTTCTTTTGCCTGTTAAAGGGATGCTGAGAGCCCTGTTGAGTGGATGTTGCTAGAGGTTTCTTTTGCCTGTTAAAGGGATGCTGAGAGCCCTGTTGAGTGGATGTTGCTAGAGGTTTCTTTTGCCTGTTAAAGGGATGCTGAGAGCCCTGTTGAGTGGATGTTGCTAGAGGTTTCTTTTGCCTGTTAAAGGGATGCTGAGAGCCCTGTTGAGTGGATGTTGCTAGAGGTTTCTTTTGCCTGTTAAAGGGATGATGAGAGCCCTGTTGAGTGGATGTTGCTAGAGGTTTCTTTTACCTGTTAAAGGGATGCTGAGAGCTCTGTTGAGTGGATGTTGCTAGAGGTTTCTTTTGCCTGTTAAAGGGATGATGAGAGCCCTGTTGAGTGGATGTTGCTAGAGGTTTCTTTTGCCTGTTAAAGGGATGCTGAGAGCCCTGTTGAGTGGATGTTGCTAGAGGTTTCTTTTGCCTGTTAAAGGGATGCTGAGAGCCCTGTTGAGTGGATGTTGCTAGAGGTTTCTTTTGCCTGTTAAAGGGATGATGAGAGCCCTGTTGAGTGGATGTTGCTAGAGGTTTCTGAAGCCGGTTGATCTGGTTCCAGTCTTTGAACATCTTGGAGTGCGGCGGGCTTATCACCTCATCGAGCCCACGTGCTCTTCTTGCTCAGCGGTCGGGTTTACCACTTTGAGGCGCGCATCAGTCACTGGTGCTGATGACAAGTCGAGTTACTGCGAGATACTCCTAAAAATGTTTAAATAACATTACCCTTTAGGGAACTGTGTCTGAAAGGTGTCGTGGATTGTGTTGTTACAATCTCAAATCCACACGGTGACAAACTCAAACTGATGTAAAAAAATAAAATCCTTGCATTATTGCAATGCATTATCTAACCACCCTCCCACAAACACACCGTGACACATGTCAATCTAAACAAACAGGCCTGTCAAAGTTTTAATGCCATAAATTATTTAATAATAATAATAATAATAATAATAATAATAATAATAATAATAATAATAATAATAATAATAATAATAAAACATTTTAAATATGTTTAAGCCTTATGATTTAATATCGGCAAAATATCCAATTCCAGCGAAATCACCTACAGCTGTTGCGTCCCTGTCGCCGGCGTTCTCAACAGTTTAATTATGCGGGCTGCCTGAGTGTTTACGTGTTTATTATCTTTGCATACAGATGCACACACGCCCTTCCTTTAACTGCTTCACTGCAAACAAACCCGCCTGGTCGTGCTTCTCTTTCTTCTATCAAAGCGTGAATATACGCATAACTAACAGCCATTTAAATGTATAGCGCCTGAACAAAAAATAATGATAAAATAACAACAGCGCTAATCACAAAACAGAAAAAAAAAAAAAAAAAAAACACAAGATCGTGAGAACAAATCTAAAGACGTTTTTAATCAGATTGTGAATTGCAGTCACGTTGTTGCACAAAAAAACAAGCACGCTATTAACAAATATAACAACGCAGATAGGATACTGCTGTTCTGCGGTTATACAGTATTTGAAATCTGCACGTTATGTTTGCTGAATTTGTTTTAATTCCAAACCTTATACTGTAAAAAAATATCATACGAACACACACACACACACACACACACACACACACACACACACACACACACACACACACATATATATTTTTATATTTTTATATATTTATATATATATATATATATATATATATATATATATATATATATATATATATATATATATATATATATATATATATATATATATATATATATATGTAAATCTCACAGGTCGTTGTGTTCTATATTTGAATGCATATTCTTTCACCAGCAGCCTAACACAACGTATTTTATTATAGCACACAACACATGTTTTATGTAACATTTACAAGGCCATTTTAATGCAAAGAAAGAAAGAAAGAACCCTAATCTTGCTCAAAATATTTGCATTCACAGCTCTGGCAGAAAATAAAAAAAAATGGTTCGGTCTATTAAAAAGTCTCGAATACGGTGTATCAAGAGCTGTGAGTGACACGGGATGACAAAAAGCTGTATTTTTCCAATATAGACAACTCGACTGTAATAACCGCCCGGCATCTCCGCAAGCCGGCCGCTCTGATGGTCGCCCAGGCAACCGCGATAAAGAGCAGCCATTTCCCGTATCTCTATGAAGGACTATTCTGTTCCCGGATTAGTTCGTTTACTGCAAAAGGTCAGACACAAAGTCATAGAACCTGGAATATTTAACATCCTTGTATACCTTCTGCTCTTTAAAAACACGACCTTTTCACAGAACCAGTGCTATAAGCGGTAGGGGTGTAAAGCACACGTCCCCAACTTTGACGAATGTAATGAAGACATTCCAAACCTAAACACGGGCACAGACTGTGTAATTATTTTAGTGTTGGCATGGAGAAATGTATTATGCGTGTTTACATGATTATAGCCCATTAAGGATGAATGTCTTGTTGGTACATGAGGGCTTATAGAAAGCACAGGCGAAGGGCGCTATTTGAAGGAGAACAGTGACACCTAGCGAACAACAGGCGAACACTTTGTTTTCATCAAAGTGATGAAAACACGAGTGCAGCCAAGTGTCCCGATTTCAGTGGATGGGAGACTTTTTTTTAGGGGGGGGGGGTTGTATTTGACCATTATTTTTGGATTTCCATTTTAAAAAGCAGTCCTAGAACAATTGTTTTTAAAAGGAATACCTCCCTGTTAGTTTTCTCAACTGAATCTGGAAGACAATGCATCTTTTTAAGATTGGAACTCCACCTCAGAACTACCTGTGCCTCAGTGTTCCTAGAACATTCATCTGTAAGTCACTGTGCACCTTTCAAACTCTGTAGCTCATTATTGAAATAGTGAGTTGTGAGTTTTCAGTGTATCAATTACTTTTCTTCTTCTTCACTATATATATATATATATATATATATATATATATATATATATATATATATATATATATATATACACACACACACACACACACACACACACACACACACACACACACACACACACCCTACACTTCATGAGGGTGAGAATGCATTTTCATAGATAAACCATGGAGAGCTGTTTGGTGCAGTGATTTTCAGAGAGCTCTCCGTGTTTTCAACTCACTGCCCGGTCCCATGCAGGCATATTATATTTGCTGCATGGTGATTTAAATATCTTATCAGTCATTTAAGAAATTATAAGTGACCCTGAGACTGAGTGGGGACCCCTGCATTCTCTCTTCCTTACACCAGAACAAGCAATTTTCACAAGAATACACCAGTGCTCGTAGCAGGGTTGAGAAACTTTGAAGAGAAACCCAGCTTTGTAATGAGATATAGCAGGCAGAGTAGATGCTAAGGAGATGAACTAGTGGGCTGTAGAATTCTGCACAACTATGTGTGTTACTGTGAGTGCCATTATGGCTCTGTGTGCGTATGTTACTGTCTGAGTGTTTGTGCGAGTCTCTGTGTGTTTGAGTGTGTATGTTTGAGTGTGTGTGTGTTCGAGTGTTTGTGCGTGTCCCTGCAGTCACGATGTTCCATGGCGCTGAGAAGGACAATTAATCTAAAAGGCTTTGGGTCTCTGACTACACCGCCTGTTTAGAGAACTCTAATCCTCGTCTGTCAAACAACATCACAGCATTCCTTTCGTTTAGTCGTCTTTTTATTTTTCTATTTTAGCAGTGCAACCTGACCACCCAAGGTACTGAACATGCCCTGCTGCATATTCAACAAGCCTCTCTGGCTCTCATTTACTCAGATCAAGAAATAAAATTCGGACCACCTGCTTCAGATGACCACTAAAGACAGTTCAGGCTGAATTCTGTGTTTCATCAGTGCCATGCTCCTGTGCTCGTCTGAACATCACAGTGAAGGGATAATCTGTGTGAATAAAAGGCTTTCTCAAGTACATGAGGCAGTTTTTTTTTCTGTGCTTCATCAGAAGAGGGGGCAGATTGACACACAAGTGCAACATTGTGATGTTTATAAGGTTTGATGTGAGCACCTCCCAACTACACTGTAATAAAACAGGAGCAAAACATACAGTTGTGTCGTTACAATGTAATAAAACAATTTATTACAAAATGCTGTTGGCAGTGTGCTTGTGTGTGTGTGCTCTCCGAAAAGCAGCTTCACTTCAACCTATTGTAACATGACTTTCGCAAATGTTGCTAAAAAAAAATCTGTATTATTTTTCAGAATTCCCATAAAGGTTTCCTTCAGGACTTCCTGTATTACTGAAAGGCATCCCTGACCTGTATTGTGTTGTGCTGCTGTGTTTGTGAACGGCAGCTCCACTCGCATCCTGCTGGCCTGAGCTCACACAGCACAGCGGGCTGGAACGGCACTGTTCACTGACTCTGACCATTAGCAGAAGCCTGCACAGGTAATACAACTGGAAACTAAAACACTGCATTGAATCAAACCAGTCAGGCAGCTTCTTTTCTGGCTACCTTTCTGTCGTTTCACTCAGTAGCTCAAATAAAGATTGTTCAGAAAATGTAGATTAATTACAAATTCCATCTACAACCTTCAAATTGTTAGAAAAAGTTGCCCAGAAGCAGACTCATGGTCTTTAGATTTGCCTTCATCTCGTTGCCGGGTCAGTCTTCTTGTAGCCGTGGTGTAACGGCTCTTTGACACAAGTCCATATAACAGAACAGTCTATATATATATATATATATATATATATATATATATAGACTTATCTGAAGCTTGTGCTGCCTGTCATGAGAACAGAACTGCGTGGTGACATGATGACATCACCAATACAGAATGAGATTTAACTAAACCAGCAATTGCTGCCCTTCCATCAGCCTCCTGCTAACCCTGTGTAAAAACTATGAGCTGGCTCTTCAGAGAACTCAGAGAGGTCACAGAAATCAGACGGTGCTAAATTCTCCAAGAGCAGCCACTCTTTGTATCTGTTGTATAGATCATTTCAATCATCCTGCTGGGGAAGGGCAATTCTTTCTCAGCTCTGCAGCACTGTCATTACCCTGCACATTAACAACAATGAGCACTAGTGTAAACACTGCATTCTCAGCTCTGCAGGACATTAACAATAATGAGCACTAGTGTAAACACTGCATTCTCAGCTCTGCAGCACCTTAATAATAGTGAGCACTAGTGTAAACACTGCATTCTCAGCTCTGCAGCACCTTAATAATAATGAGCACTAGTGTAAACACTGCATTCTCAGCTCTGCAGCACCTTAATAATAATGAGCACTAGTGTAAACACTGCATTCTCAGCTCTGCAGCACCTTAATAATAGTGAGCACTAGTGTAAACACTGCATTCTCAGCTCTGCAGCACCTTAATAATAATGAGCACTAGTGTAAACACTGCATTCTCAGCTCTGCAGCACCTTAATAATAATGAGCACTAGTGTAAACACTGCATTCTCAGCTCTCCAGCACCTTAATAATAATGAGCACTAGTGTAAACACTGCATTCTCAGCTCTGCAGCACCTTAATAATAATGAGCACTAGTGTAAACACTGCATTCTCAGCTCTCCAGCACCTTAATAATAATGAGCACTAGTGTAAACACTGCATTCTCAGCTCTCCAGCACCTTAATAATACACTAGTGTAAACACTGCATTCTCAGCTCTGCAGCACCTTAATAATAATGAGCATGTGATGAGTCAAAGGGGTTTCGGTCTGTGATTCAGCCTCCCGACAGTAGGTGGCATCAAACCAACTCGGGACTTCCCTTACCAAGATCTCGTGACCATGGCAAAAGTCATCTTTTGAGGGGCGGCACCTTGGTGAGGGGCGGAAGTACGAGTATGTAACTTCCAGCCACTGGAGTCAAGTGAAGGAAAAGGACACGTGTCAGCTGGGGATTGGTGTTCCACTGACTACAGAGGCGGGACATTACATACTAAAGGGAACGTACTACTGTGTTCGGGGTTGGTCCGAAAGAAAAAGTAGGAGGAGTCACGGGTGAAGGGAGAGACTGGTTTTGTGCAGCGGGTTTTTTTTTTTTGAAATACTAACATTTCTTTTGTCTTTTTTTTGTTTATGGTCACGACGAAGACAAACTAAAGACGTGTCATCAGTTTGTGTTGGATTTCACCCCTGCACTCCTTCCCTCACACCATTTTGTTTTTTTGTTTGTTATTTAATCCTTTTTGTGGTGTATAGAAAATAAAAATAAATTATTTTATTTCTGTACACATAAATTACTGTCTGGACATTCCATTTAATACACTCTCGCCTCACACGTGGTGTCAGAAGTGAAAATGGATCCAGCTACAGTTTTGACAATGTTTAGGGAGCAGGAGGAGAAGCGAGAGGAGAGAGAGACACGGCACCTGGAACAGCTCGCCCAGTTCTTGGGACAGCTGGTAGAAAAACTATCAATATCAACATCAGAGAGAGCGGTTGCCCGGATGTTTGCAGCTCAGCCTAATCTTCAGAAGATGACCTCGGAAGATGATCCCGAGGCTTTCTTGATTACGTTTGAGAGAGTGGCAGAGGCTGCAGAGTGGCCTAGGGAACACTGGGCCATGAAATTGGCACCCTGCCTGACAGGGGAAGCTCAGGCAGCGTATCGAGCCCTGACGGCCACGAATGCAGGGGACTATGTTAAAGTTAAAGAAGCCATTCTCTCACGCCTCGGGATCACGGAGGAAACATACCGGCGCCGTTTTCGGGAATACCAGCTGTCCAAGGGGATGCGGCCCCGGGTTGCGGGACAATATCTTTTAGATCAGTGCACCCGGTGGCTGCGGCCAGAAGAACATACACCCCAAGAACTGGTGCAGAAAATAGTTATAGAACAGTTTGCGTCTATACTACCGCCAGGGAATCGAGAGTGGATTAAGAGGAATAGACCTACCACTCTCGAGGATGCCCTCCTCCTGGCGGAGGCCTACGAAGACGCAAACGAAGGTGCCGGGTCAGACCCCACTCCTGCCCCTAAACTAACTCGGACCAACCAACCAATGAAGCCCAGAGGGGGTAACCGGACCTTCAGACCATGGAGGTCGAGGTTAGCCCCATCCTGGGCGAGAGAGAATCCCCCTAACCTGCCGGTCGCGGACTCGCAGGACAGATTAACTCCGTTGATGCCTCCTAACCAAGTGTGCTACCAATGTAATGAGCCTGGACACATTGCCAGGAATTGTCCAGTAAGAAAGGTGGACCTGGCGACAAGATCCTGGTCAGCAGTAACAGGTAGGAACACTGGGGAATGTCGGGAGGGCCCTTATCAGTTAAGAGTACAGGTCGGGGGAAAGAGTACTTACGCATTTGCGGACTCTGGGTGTGCACAAACATTGATTCGGCAAGCTCTCTTGGATGGGGTAGCCTGGGAGCCACAGGGTAAAGTGGCTATCTCCTGTATTCATGGAGAAACTCGGGTTTATCCCACCACTAAAGTTAGACTTATTGTAGGTGATTATTCAGCTTGCGTTAAAGTGGCTGTAGCGCAATGTTTACCATACCCTGTTCTCCTGGGAAGAGACTGGCCGTTTTTTGATCGTATTTTAGGTCGGGAAATGGTCTTAGTTTCTACCAGGGGACAATTAAAGCAACAGGAGAAAACAATTGGCGAGATTTTTCCGTTGCAATCCGACCTGTTTAACCCTAAAATCCGCCCAAGAAAAACAAAAAGAGAGCGTCGGGTGGAAAAATATGAGGGAACTCTGAGACGACAAGGGGAGGGGTCTGACACAAAAGTAAACCAATCGTTGAAACGGCAAGGAAAGGGAGTAGGTATTCAGTGTAACCGGGGCTGCGAGGTTACTGAGGTGGAAGGTCATGTAATAAAAGACACTCCTCTCTGTGTACCTAACCATTGGGACCGAGATATTGACTTGGGATATGAACAACAAAATGATCCCACGTTACAGTATGCTTGGAAACGGGTTAGATATATCGAGGGGAAGGATATGCAGGAAGGACAACCGGTGGTATTTCCGCATTTTTCTGTATCTGGGCACTTATTATATAGAATAACCCGGGCTCCCGGGACGGGACAGCTCGTAAAACAGTTATTGGTTCCTAGGCCTTTTCAGTCAGAAGTCATGAGATTGGCGCATGACATTCCATTTTCAGGTCATTTGGGAACTGAAAAGACTCAGGAACGAATTCTGGCCCGGTTTTTTTGGCCTGGGGTTTATGGTCTGGTGCGGAAGTATGTATCGGAGTGTCCTGAATGTCAATTAGCTGCCCCTAAGTCAGTTCGCCCCGCACCTCTGGTTCCACTTCCAATTATTGGGGTTCCGTTTGAAAGGATTGGTGTAGATTTAGTAGGCCCTCTGGAGGGAACAGAGTCAGGATATCGGTATATTTTAGTAGTAGTGGACTACGCAACGAGATATCCAGAAGCTGTTCCCTTACGCTCTATGAATGCAATAGCTGTAGCGAATGAATTGGTAAAAATATTCTCTAGGGTGGGAATCCCGAAAGAAATTCTCACTGATCAGGGCACTAATTTTATGTCAGACTGTATTCAGCAACTATATAAATTATTGAAAATTCGTTCAATTAGAACCTCAGTTTTTCATCCACAAACGGATGGGCTTGTTGAACGATTTAATCAGACTTTGAAAAATATGTTGCGCCGCTTTGTAGATCAAGAAAAACGCAATTGGGCTAAACTGCTTCCCTACTTGCTCTTTGCAGTTCGCGAGGTACCACAATCCTCAACGGGGTTTTCCCCGTTTGAGCTCTTGTACGGTCGGCAGCCGCGGGGTATCTTGGATCTCATAAGAGAAGGCTGGGAAGAACAGTCAAAGGAGTCTAAAAATGTAGTAAAATACGTGTTGCAGTTACGCGATCGCTTAGAATTAGTCGGTCGATTGGCACATGACAATCTCAAAGCGGCACAGCAGAAGCAGCAACAAAGCTACAATAAAAATGCAAGAATTCGGAACTTTCGACCTGGAGACAAAGTGTTGTTATTGTTGCCCTCATCGGAATCTAAGTTGTTTGCTAAATGGCAGGGTCCCTTTCAGGTTATTCGAGCAATTGGTAAAGTCAATTATGAGATCCGACAGCCTGGGCGTCGGAAAGAAAGTCAAATTTATCATGTTAATCTCCTGAAACCGTGGAAAGAACGGGAAGTCCATTTTATATCTCCTGTACAGGAGGGAGAGGATTTTGGACCCTCAATTGAGTCAGAGTCAGCAATTGAGGTCCCGATGGGGGAACAATTAACTCCTGATCAGCGTGAAGAGGTAAGCAATCTAATTAAAATGTTCAGTGATGTGTTTTCTAACGTGCCTGGAAGAACGCATTTGATCGAACATGCTATTATCACTCCGCCAGGTCTAAGAGTTAGACAGAGACCGTATCGCATTCCAGAGAGTCGGAGAGATTCTGTTCGAAGGGAGGTGGAGTGTATGTTGAAACTTGGGGTAATTGAACCTTCCCGAAGTGAGTGGTGTAGCCCAATAGTACCAATAGACAAGCCAGATGGGTCACTACGATTATGTATCGATTTTAGGAGGGTGAATGCTATCTCCAAGTTTGATGCATATCCCATGCCTCGAGTAGATGAACTCTTAGACAAACTGGGGCAAGCTCGGTTTATTTCAACTCTGGATCTGACGAAAGGATATTGGCAAATTCCATTAACGAAAGCCTCTCGTGAGAAAACGGCATTTTCAACCCCAGAGGGTCTTTTTCAATTTTGTACTATGCCGTTCGGACTTCATGGAGCGCCTGCTACTTTTCAGAGACTAATGGACAGGGTTTTACAACCTCATCGAGAGTATGCAGCTGCGTATATCGATGATGTAGTCATTTATAGTTCTTCCTGGAGAGAACATTTGACTAGATTAGAAGCCGTCTTACAGTCTCTGAGGAGGGCGGGGCTCACAGCGAACATGGCAAAGTGCGCTATTGGAAAAGAAGAAACTAAATATTTAGGTTTCATAATGGGTAAGGGTAGAGTGAAACCGTTGGTTTCAAAAGTCCAGGCTTTGTTGGATTCACCGGTACCTACCACGAAAACCCAGGTGAGATCACTGTTAGGGTTGGCTGGTTATTACCGCCGCTTTATTCCACACTTTTCCACTATAGCCGCCCCTCTCACTGATCTCACTAAAAAGAACGCTCCAAATAAAATTAAGTGGAGTGCAGAGTGTCAGACAGCCTTTGAATCTATTAAAACTAATTTGAGTCAGGCCCCAGCATTAATAAGCCCGGATTTCAGCCGAGAGTTCGTCCTGCAGACAGATGCATCGCAGACTGGTCTGGGGGCGGTTCTGTCCCAGGAGAGAGATGGTATAGAACACCCGATACTATACATCAGTCGGAAGTTACTGCCCAGAGAACAGAGGTATTCGGTAGTGGAGAAAGAATGCCTGGCAGTGAAATGGGCAGTGGAATCTTTAAAATACTATCTTCTGGGACGACCCTTTGTACTCATCACAGATCACGCTTCTTTAAAGTGGTTAGACACGATGAAGGATTCAAACGCTAGGATTACGCGGTGGTACCTGGCGCTCCAACCCTTCGCCTTTCAAATAAGGTATCGTGCGGGTAAGTTACATCAAAATGCTGATTTTTTTTCCCGGGAGGGAGGTAAAAGGGAAGGGTTAGAGGTTTCCGAGTGTTCCTTCGGCTCCACTCTGAGGGGTGGGATATGTGATGAGTCAAAGGGGTTTCGGTCTGTGATTCAGCCTCCCGACAGTAGGTGGCATCAAACCAACTCGGGACTTCCCTTACCAAGATCTCGTGACCATGGCAAAAGTCATCTTTTGAGGGGCGGCACCTTGGTGAGGGGCGGAAGTACGAGTATGTAAATTCCAGCCACTGGAGTCAAGTGAAGGATAAGGACACGTGTCAGTTGGGGATTGGTGTTCCACTGACTACAGAGGCGGGACATTACATACTAAAGGGAACGTACTACTGTGTTCGGGGTTGGTCCGAAAGAAAAAGTAGGAGGAGTCACGGGTGAAGGGAGAGACTGGTTTTGTGCAGCGGGTTTTTTTTGAAATACTAACATTTCTTTTGTCTTTTTTTTGTTTATGGTCACGACGAAGACAAATTAAAGACGTGTCATCAGTTTGTTTTGGATTTCACCCCTGCACTCCTTCCCTCACACCATTTTGTTTTTTTGTTTGTTATTTAATCCTTTTTGTGGTGTATAGAAAATAAAAATAAATTATTTTATTTCTGTACACATAAATTACTGTCTGGACATTCCATTTAATACACTCTCGCCTCACAGAGCACTAGTGTAAACACTGCATTCTCAGCTCTGCAGCACCTTAATAATAATGAGCACTAGTGTAAACACTGCATTCTCAGCTCTCCAGCACCTTAATAATAGTGAGCACTAGTGTAAACACTGCATTCTCAGCTCTGCAGCACCTTAATAATAATGAGCACTAGTGTAAACACTGCATTCTCAGCTCTGCAGCACCTTAATAATAATGAGCACTAGTGTAAACACTGCATTCTCAGCTCTCCAGCACCTTAATAATAATGAGCACTAGTGTAAACACTGCATTCTCAGCTCTCCAGCACCTTAATAATAATGAGCACTAGTGTAAACACTGCATTCTCAGCTCTGCAGCACCTTAATAATAGTGAGCACTAGTGTAAACACTGCATTCTCAGCTCTGCAGCACCTTAATAATAATGAGCACTAGTGTAAACACTGCATTCTCAGCTCTGCAGCACCTTAATAATAATGAGCACTAGTGTAAACACTGCATTCTCAGCTCTGCAGCACCTTAATAATAATGAGCACTAGTGTAAACACTGCATTCTCAGCTCTGCAGCACCTTAATAATAATGAGCACTAGTGTAAACACTGCATTCTCAGCTCTGCAGCACCTTAATAATAATGAGCACTAGTGTAAACACTGCATTCTCAGCTCTGCAGCACCTTAATAAGCACCTTAATAATAGCTCTGAGCACTAGTGTAAACACTGCATTCTCAGCTCTGCAGCACCTTAATAATAGTGAGCACTAGTGTAAACACTGCATTCTCAGCTCTCCAGCAGTGTTGCCACACAGGTTCACAATTGGACGCATATCAGATCGTAATAACATGACTTTACAAGGATTAGTGTCGACAGTTTGCCTATGTGTCAAACGCTGTAATATATATATATATATATATATATATATATATATATATATATATATATATAAGCAGCAACAAGGACGGAGTCATAATGAAACAGAGTAAAGTGACGGGTCAAGTGACGAGGGATGAAATTCTGTTGGAGGAAAAGCACTCTGCAGCAGTTAATGCAGGTTTTGTTTGCTATGATTGGGATCCTGAATTAAAAGGAAAAACAGCAGGGCAGCTCGCTTGAACCAAAAAAAAAAAAAAAAGCCCAAGTGAAGAGTTCAAGCTCGGGGGGAGCTCTTATTAATGTAACGAAGCACATGTGTTAATTGCACGCTGTGTACTGCCCCACACATCCTGGGGTTGTCTCTGCGGACAGCTTCTCGCCCGCCCTGACAAGCTGTCAATCACCCAGCTTTCTGAAAATATCCCCGGGATATTGAGTCCAGCAGGCTCCTCAGTGCATAGCACTGGAGCGATGCTTATGTCTGACACATTGTAATTCCTCAAGTAATTTATGTTAACTTTATGGAAACCCATTTATGTGAACGGTGCTTTCATGCTGTTTTTTTTTTTTTTTTTTTTTTTTTTTTTTTAAAGGCTGAAAGCAATCAGCTCATTTTCAAAGTGGTGGTCCTGACAGGTTGGTTAAAAAAAAAAAGTAAAAAAGCATGACTTCTCTCTGTATATATTTTACAGATTTATTTAAATACCTATCAGACGTTCCTATTCTGAAGGAGAGGGAGAGGGCAGTGCATGAACTCTCTGGCACCCTTCTTGTCCTCTTTGTAACCCCCGTCTGTTTCCATTAGAGGCTTGTATGTGAGACACAGTGGCCCTGTGTGCTTCCCAGCTCACTCTCTGCACTACCTGTGAGGAATGTTTGGGATACTATGCTTTCTGACTGACAATAATAACAATCAGAATTATGACAAAGCTCGTCTTTCATGGTGGAGTCATCGCAAAGTGCAATTTTAATAAGAGTCATTTTTAAGTAACATTAAGAAATATATACACATGTATAATAAAAGTAAAGTAGGCAATCGCTGTCATTCCAAACTGGTCACATGATTTCTGAATCAAAGCTTCTTTGGGGTGCATTGCCTCACAGTAGATGACCCCAAAACAGAAAATAAAAATGCAAGATAAAAAAGATCCAATATTGAGTTCTTACCTTTTTCCCACCTTTGCTTGGCTTTGAGCATGTCTGGAGAACCCTACATGCTGGGAAAACATTTTGTCTATGTTTGTAGAGCAGTTTCAAAATCAGGTAAAGGCAGATTTAAAGAAATTATAAGGTAAATATTAAAAAGCAACTGAAAAAAACATATAAACTCTGATGTAAAATGTTTACTACCTTTTCATACATGCTTCAACCTTCATATTATTATTAGCAGCAGTTTAATTATTATTATTACAATTACTATTTTCATTGTCATCATCATTACTGTTCTTATGAGGATGATTATTCTTATTATTATTTTAAAGCACACACAGCTCAGCTGTCCTGCAGGTGTTCCCAGCCAGCCTGTCCGCTTTCTCCCTGCACCAGGAGAACAGGAAGGGAGGCAGGAAGCGTGTTTGTGCCTGATAGGAAGTGGCTCTGAGAGACGCCAGGACTCTGGTGCTGTGCGGGCAGCTCCCAGCCTTCTTCCTGCAGCCTTTCTCCACGGGGGCCCCCCTGGCCCTCGGAGGTCCCCTGCTGACTTTTCGACCTTGAGCGCTTTCACGAGGCTGTCCGGAAACACTCCTTGGCTCTGCTACTGCAATAAGCTGGAAGCCAGGACTCTGTCCCCTCCATTGCACTGCACAGTGGAAAGACAATTCTGGAGAGCAGTGGAGTATCCCATTCATTCAAGGCTCATCCCTTAGAAAAGCTTACCCCAGTAGATTTGCACGGTAATTTTGCAGTTTTCCTCATAGTTTACAGGTGACAGGTTTTTGTTATATGCTTTACCATACCTCTCTGTGCTTTCCAATGCTTCCATGTGCTTTACCATACCTCTCTGGGGTTCACAATGCTTGCCAATGCTTTATCATACCTCTCTGCGCTTTACAATGTTCCCTATGCTTTACCATACGTCTCTTTGCGTTACAATGCTTCCCTATGCTTTATCGTATTTCTCTGTGGTTCCCTAAGCTATACCATCTCTCGGTGCTTTACGTTTGCCAGTGCTTTTATACACTTTGCTATGCTTTCACTCTGATTAACTTTTATAAGGGATAACACAGGTTTGAAAAGATAACCAGGACTATCTTTGGTAGAAGCAAGTTATGTCAAAATGCATCCAGACTGATATTGTGTTTAAACATGCTGAACCTGTGTCGTCGTACAGACAGGGCAAACTTGATCTGCTTTTTCTCTGTTTTGTAAATGTCTAGTAAACTACTACTAAAGTTCTAGTAAACTACACAACATTCTACGTAATACCACATTGTATTGCATATTCAGAGCCTGCGTTAGAATGCCCACATGGTACTTTTCACTTTCGAGCTGATGCTCATCATCACATTGTCTTAAAAAGGGACCTGTGTCAAAACAAAGCTTTGAGCGGACATTTTGAAAAGAGCTTTGAAGCAGACTTGAAGTGTAAAAAGTTGTCAGGATGATAACAATGAAAATCAAAATGCCAGGCACATTATTTAAACAGCTGTAGTGACACACTGGGACGGTGACGCTATAATTTTTCGGAAACCTGCTACTGACTCTTTAATGACAGCAAACTGTGATGGTGTCGGGGGAGGTCATGCTTTGTATTTCATTAGTAGGGAGAAGGAGCGCTGTGTTACTGTGTAACCCCTCTTGTGAACCTCTTCCTATTGATGTGGCTCCCCCCTCTCTACCTGGCAGGGCAGTGGGATCAGGTTTCGATCTCCAACAGGATGGTACAGTCCGCTAGCTCGGGGCTCACAGGATGGGAATGTTTCTGTGTGCTGTGCCGTCACCTCTGACCTCCTTCCTCAGGTTGGAACTGGGGGGTGACGGGGGGGGGGGGGGTGAGGGGGGGGGGGGGGGGGGGGTTGGTATACTAGCTTATGTCAATCTGATTACAGTTTACTAAAACAGAATGACCTCCGGCCCTAAATGTCTTGCTGGATGGGAATGAACAAGATTTACTGTGCAAATATTTAGATAGATGGCTCATGGGGCTTAAAGTAAAATGTGCCCCTTTTGACTAACTACTGCACCTTTTCTGTCTCTGTGTGTTGGTGAGTACCTGTTCGTCTGTTAGTGTAACTGTCCACGACTGAGTCGGAAACCTGCTGGAAACACATCATACTGAAGCTGTAGCTCACTGTCTGAAATGGGAGTATTTCTGAGATGTGTGTCCCGCTGGCTGTCCCACTCCCCTGCCTCTGATGTCACCACTCCGTAACCAGCCCCGCCCTCTCTCTCTCTCTCTCTCGGGACAGCCCCGCCCAGGTGTTCCAGGATTCAGGAGCATTTTCTTTCGATTTTGTAATTCAATGACATTCAGTGACTCACTGGGGTGTACCCTGATCATAAACCTGTATCCTGAAACACCTTCTGACTATATCTAATGAAAGCAGTGCCAGCAGGGTCAGGCCTGGTCAGTTCTTCCTGGATTATGATCTGCTCAGATTGCTCCAGGGGACCCCGGATCCCAGCAAGATTGTTTCCTAAGTCACTGCTGGTATAACAATACTGAAACTCCCTGCTCAATGACAATAAGAATGTGCATGGCTTAGCACGGTTTGGCTGTTCTGCCACATATACCAAGCTTGGTCTGGCAAAGGTTAAGCAGAGGGAAATCAGTGTTGACAGTATTATCATCTCATGGTTTAAGCATGGCGATAGGAGACACTTCTTCACACAGAGAGTGGTTGGGGTATGGAATGGGTTACCCAGTCATGTTGTTGAAGGAGACACTTCTTCACACAGAGAGTGGTTGGGGTATGGAATGGGTTACCCAGTCATGTTGTTGAAGGAGACACTTCTTCACACAGAGAGTGGCTGGGGTATGGAATGGATTACCCAGTCATGTTGTTGAAGGAGACACTTCTTCACACAGAGAGTGGTTGGGGTATGGAATGGATGACCCAGTCATGTTGTTGAAGGAGACACTTCTTCACACAGAGAGTGGTTGGGGTATGGAATGGATGACCCAGTCTTGTTGTTGATGCTGAATCATTGGGATCCTTTAAGACCCGACTTCACAAAGTTTTGAGATCAACCAGCTCCTAGGAACTGGATGAGCACCGATGAGCCGAACGGCCTCCTCTTGCTTGTACATTTTCCTGTTTATTACAGTCTAATAGGGTTTAAACATGATACAAATATCTGGTTCCCCTTTCCTCCCTCCCTCCTTCACACACACAGTGTGTCAGAGTCATCGCTCACAGAAAAATTGTTTTGCTAAAGTGTTACCAGAACAAAAGAAGGGGGCACGGCCCAGATGGTGCCATGGGAGCAAATAAACGTGCCGGACAGGAAGCAGGTGCGACAGGGAATGTTTCCTGCCAGTGTGGTGCTGCTGGCAACAGGCAGATTTTATTATTTGTTATTTTTTCGCGGCGATCAACACAGCTGGGCTTCCCTTAGCATCTGTATGGAAATTAACAGTTTGTGAGCTGAGAGGGGACAGGGTCACTCTGCACCAGGCAAGGATGCAGGAAGGGTTAGAAGCCTGATTTCTACCAAGCTCCTCATGGGCACTCCTTATAAAAGATTACCATAATAAACGCATCCCAAAGTGTAATAATGAAAAGTGAATGCATGGCGAACCATAGGTAAGCATTGTAAAGCACAGAGAGGCATGGTAAAGCGTATTAAAAAGCATGGGAAACCAGGTTAAACTATGGCAAATGCACAGCATAATGATGGGAAAAGCAGGGGGGGAAACTATTCATCCTCAAACACTTTTATAAGGGTTGAGACCACTGGAAGACATCCGTGCAACATTTTAAAAAATATATATAAAAGTCAATTAAGAGACTGGAGGACCAGCTTTGATTTCTTGACTTCTGATTTCTTTTGAATTCCTGATCAAGGAATTCCCAGGAAGAATTTTAAATAAGGCACAAGATTCTATTCCCTAGGGTTTAGACTAGGATTTAGAACATGCATTCAACAACAACTAACACTGTTGAATAGTTAGATTAAATAAACACATTTAAATATGAAAATAAATAGAATACTATTATTGATGGAGTTGGAGGAATGATATCACATTTCTACTGTTGAATGTGAGTGAAGGAAAACAAGTTTCCGTGTCCCGTATCTTTGTTTTTGTTTTAAATTGGTTACCATAAAACTGTACAATACAGCAAACTGTTTTAAGCTTTCAACATGTTATCAGAATCTTTATTAAAAGCTACATTTTACATGAAAAATTATGAAAAATGTCATATTTTTAAACCAAAAAAAACTTTTTTGTATCTGAAAAATAACTAATGTGGCATTTTGATCCCGTATCTTCATTGAATTTCCAACAAACCTTCCCTTTAACTTCAGAAATCTGCACATGTGCAGTATAAGCAATATCTACTTTTTTCACGGTCTACCTGGGGCACTGGTACAAAATAAGCTTTTGACTCAAAATAAAATCACAATTATAAACCCTATTTACAAGTGAAGGGTTTTCTCCCCGTCTCCATGTTTAGCACGTTTCGCACTCACTGTTTATGGAAACTACAGTGAAGGTCCGTCAGAGGAGACATGCGGCCAGCGAGAGGGAGAGGTCATGGAAAGAACTGTTTCACAGCTCCCCACATCCCTCTTCCTGCAGGAGACGGGTTTAGACAGTAATTCCATGGCTGGGGGGAGATCTCAGTGTGATGGCCTGCATACACACACCCACAGCGAGAGAGCGTGAGAGGAGAGGAGCGGCCGGCGAGTAGAAAGACTGGCACATTGTGTCATGATTAAAGCAAGCGTTGCGCCATCCTCTTCATGGTTAAACCTTGAATAACTGGCCGTTCCTGTTTTAACTGTGTTAGCCAGACCATGCTTGGGATATCAGGCACCACAGCCAAATTGGGTTCAACTCACATACACAGTCCAAATATGGTAGTGCATCAATTACAACCAGTCACTATTACACGATCATTATTATATTAAAAACACTTTAAATAATTAAAAAAAACTGCTTCTGCCTCGCCTCCCTGTTCCAGTACATGTGCGGTTTAACTGACCTGTGCTTGGCAGGAAATTCAGTTTAAAAGCTCTTTCATTATAAAGGGCTGGGGTTTTAGGTTTGTGTTAAGGTTAGAATAGGGTTGGGTTATGATCAGGGTTAGGGTAAGGATTTGGGATAGCGATAGCGCTAGGGTTGGGGTTGAGGTTAGGGTTGGGTTTGGGGTTAGGGCTGGGTTATTACCCTAAATGATACATTTCTAACCCAGCAGCCCAGACTGCTCTAGCACAGCCGTGTTGAGAGGGGATATCGCTGGAGAAAGCCCTGCCCTGGACCCCCTGCCTCTCGGCGGCTGGCAGTTCCAGGGAGAGGAAGGTACAGTGTCTCCGGGTTCGCTCATTTGGAAGCGGCTCGGCTCTCTACTGCAGCTTTATCAGATAGCGCGCTTCCTCCATGGCACTAATATTCACTGGAGGAACAATGAGAGGCTTCCTATCGTCCCCTATAGGAGGTGGAAACGGCCAGGGCTGAAAGGGAGAGGATGCGGTGATAGGGCAATGGGAAGTGACCCTGCTTTGATACAGCCTCTGAGCACCATCAAGAGATGCTGCAGCACGTCTACCTGCACTGCCTACTGGCACTCTGCACCTGCCTGCAGCCCAGGTTTATAAACGAGTGCAGGGCTGCATGGCCGATGGGCAGGGATCACACAAACAGACAGTGGAAGTCAAGCACTTTTTGGGCAGTCTTACTTGCGACAGTAAAACCTGTTATGATGTTCTTGCATGCACACTATTACCGTTTTCAAAGTGGTAACAGATTCAGCAGTTTACACGGCCGTGCGGTCTTGCTGTCAAAAGCATTTTCAGGAATGACATGAAAATATCTTCCGATTTATTATTTTTACAAAAAATGTACATGACTGATATCCACTGTCTGGTCATTTCAATTTTGATATGTCAAAATATGAGATTTTTCAATTAGATTATATATAATTTTTGTGATCTTGACATTACCGCTTAAGAATTTTTTAAAAATTGATTTTCTTTTCCAAGTCTTCAAAGAGCCAGTAGTCACGCAGTCAGCAATTTTCAAGAGACAATAATTGTGAACTCTTGTATGCGTAATACACTGCATTAAATTCCTGAATAAACCGGCAAAGTACAATCAGCTATGATAAATTACACACTAATAAAATGCAAGTGCACAGTACTAAACATTACTGTACCAGGTTGTGTTCTGCAGTCCGACCCGCTCCTGGGGCTGCAATGACCTCCCCTGGCTCCCAGCAGTCCCACAGTGCTCCTGAGTTCAAAGAGCTCTTTGATGTCAACGCCGGTGCTTCCCTTTGTTTGAAGTGTGCGCGGAGGTATCTGTTCACGACATGCATCTGTCACTGGTAATTATATTCTGTCTGTCTGTCTGTCTGTCTGTCTGTCACTCCCCCCTTCTCTGGTCTGGATGCAGGTGCGAGGGGACAGGCTATTTCATTGTCCACTGTCCACCCCCCCATTCTCTCACTTGTGCTGCCCCTTCCCATTCGACACACCTGCGACTATCTGAGAGAGGGGAGGTTCTAATCTCTGTACAAAGAGAGACAGCACTGTCAGTGCAGAGTGAGAGAGACACACATTCCCACTCCTCACATCAGACAGGGACCTGGGACTAAGAGTACTTGTGTTTCGTTACTGTTTTCCCTTCAACAGACATACTGTGTTCCTAGTTTTGAGTTCTGATTTGATAGAAAATCACTGTGCAACAACTCATTTTCAACAGTCCCAAAGATGAGGAAGGCTGTTCAGTGCCAGGCGCTTAGGGTTCTCCAGACAAGCTCAAAGCCAGTACCAAGCCAACCAGAGGCAGGTTTAGACAAAAGTGATACTAATTAATTATCGGAGCAACAGAACCCTGAAGCACTCAGTAAAATGGTCGTTTCAACTTCCTGCTGTAGATTGTGGAAAGCCGCTGAGCGGTTCCTGCTCCGCATGCTGGTGGGGCAATGCTGCCCTCTTGTGCTCAGCAGGGGTATTACCACCACTGCTATATTGTACTTGACATCTCTGTTGCACTTAAAAGTACTGCCTGGGGTTTGCCATGCCTCGCCCGTAACCCCCCCCCTGCTAATTACTGAAATAATATAAACAGCGAGTTAGTGAAGGGTTGAGATACAGTAAAATAAAGTGTAAATTGAATATCAACTGCCTAACGGGAATCAACCAAATGCTGTGAATCCTGGAGCGGTGAATATTGAAATATTGAACGTGTGCTGCAATTAAGAACCAGACAGCCAACCTCACTGAGACTGGCCCTCTAGCACTCTCCCATCTATAAAGAGATGCAGCGGCTTTGAACAGGGAGCAACTGCTCTGTCAAGAAATCCTAAATCTGAAATGTGATTCAAATCCTCTTAGCAAGCAAGCGAGCGAGACAGAGAGCGAGAGAGAGAGAGAGAGAGAGAGAGAGAGAGAGAGAGAGAGAGAGAGAGAGAGAGAGAGTCTCGCACGGACCCCTACCCTCCCCGTCTCCTCACTGTGTCGTCACGACACAAAGTTCACATATGGGGGGGGGGGGGGGGGGGGGGGGGGGGGGGGGGGGTTGGGGGGCTGGCTGACGAGCTCCTGTCAGGGATCAGAGACGATTGCAGATGAGGGCTGTATCAAAGACAAACTCATCCTTTGATATCAGGATTAGATTCCTTCCTTTCCCTCTCTCTCACTCGCTGTCTTCTTTTTTTATTGTATTTTCTTTTTTAAAAGGTGAGGGATGACAACTGAGCTCAGGATTAGACAGGAACAGCGCTTCGCTCCGGTATGGGAGACAGCCGAGAGAGGAGAGAGCTGCGGACTTAACCCCTTCAATTCTGGAGCTGTCTGTCTGCCGCCAACCCCCCGCCCCCCTCCGCTCCAGGAATAATAATCGCCTTTGCTGGAAATGCATAATACTGATCCTGTTAAAAACATTGGAACTAAACCCATTGAAAAAATACCATCACATGACAGCATGATTGCCAATAGCACACCACCCACTAAGAGAAAAGGTGCTCACAACTGTCCAGGACAGGGCAGACTTCATGCATGCAATACAAGTTCACACTGTTACTATTCAAGCTGTTTTGCCCTACATTTTATATGATTGTTTTGCTGCCTACAATTGACAATTAAGTATTGTACAGACACAGTATCCCAAATTTAAGCCTTGGTTACCGAGGACAATGGCAAAACAAAGTGATTATTTTATTTGTTAGGACATACTGCTCTCTGTTGGTTACAATGTGTGCAGCACCTGGTGGGGGAGACCCAAACATTTGTTTTTTTTGTGTTTGTGTTACGATTGGCCCGGTGTTTGTTGGGTTTTTTTTGTATTGTGATGTCACAGCCATAGAACACTCCCATACAAACCCACACAAATCTGTTGCATTAATAACGTTTTGTTCTCGTGCAAAATGTTTGCACAACTGCTATAAAAAGCAATGAAAAAAAAAACACCTCAAATTCCAAAGGTTTTTTTTCTTAGAATTGTTTTTTTAACCTTTTTCTTTCATTAGTTTTGTAACAATCACATTTTGATTTTAAAAAAGCACAGCAAAGTAAAACCAAATGGAGTAAAGCAAAGAGATAATGAACCAGCACCTTCTCAAAGTGTATTGCTCTGGTATCCCCCTGGTAAAAGCACAGCACAGTGTAGTAAAGCACAGAGAGGATAATGAACCAGCCCCTTCTCAAAGCACAGAGAGGATAATGAACCAGCCCCTTCTCAAAGCACAGAGAAGATAATGAACCAGCCCCTTCTCAAAGCACAGAGAAGATAATGAACCCACCCCTTCTCAAAGCACAGAGAAGATAATGAACCAGCCCCCTTCTCAAAGCACAGTGAAGATAATGAACCAGCACCTTCTCAAAGTGTACTGCTCTGGTATCCCCCTGGTAAAAGCACAGCACAGTGTAGTAAAGCACAGAGAGGATAATGAACCAGCCCCTTCTAAAAGCACAGAGAGGATAATGAACAAGCCCCTTCTCAAAGTGTACTGCTTTGGGATCCCCATGATAAAAGCACAGCAGTGTAGTAAAGCACAGAGAGGATAATGAACCAGCCCCTTCTCAAAGCACAGAGAGGATAATGAACCAGCCCCTTCTCAAAGCACAAAGAGGATAATGAACCAGCCCCTTCTCAAAGCACAGAGAGGATAATGAACCAGCCCCTTCTCAAAGTGTACTGCTCTGGTATCCCCCTGGTAAAAGCACAGCACAGTGTAGTAAAGCACAGAGAGGATAATGAACCCGCCCCTTCTCAAAGTGTACTGCTTTGGTATCCTCTGGTAAAAGCACAGTGTAAGCAATGAAAGCAAGGTAAAGCACAGAGAAGATCCCTGCAATCAACCATCTCCTTCTAAAAGTGGACTTCATTACACTTTGCTATGCTTTTAACAAGAGAGGCAACAGCATTACTAGAAATGGCAAATATATGAATTTGGAAGAAAAGAAAAATCAGAGTCCCAGGTCTTGAAAGAGCATGACATTTTTTGCAATGTGGTACCATTCTCCTTAAAGGCAGCCTGGCCCTATTTGATCTGCCCTTGTGCAACCAGCACCCCTTTGTAAAACACAGACGCACTGGACTGCCATTGTACTGTACTTCCACAGTCTTCCTGTCTGCTTTGCCATTGTACAGGGTAATGGCAGCATACACGAGGGTTGGGGTCTCTTAAGATTGAAAAGGGAACCCCAAAAGCCATTTTTGTCACCCCTTAATCCTTATCTCTACCCACTCCCCATTTCTCTAGACCTGACAGCGTTTTCTCTGTCCTCCCCCTTTCTCTCTCCCTCCCTCTCCCTCCCCCCCTCCTCCTCTCTCCTCCATCACTAGCCCCAGGCTTGCATCAGTGTTTCACCACATCAGGATACAGGGCCTTTTCCGAATTCCGGTTTAAACAGAATTTTGCAGAGCATTGGTCAACCGCAACCCCGATATATATATATTTAGCAAAAGCATCCCATAGATCACTGTGGCATTCACTCCGGGGCTCCTGAATTGGCATTTAACGAACTCTTTCTGCGCACGTGTGTGACTGTGTGTATATGTGGTTGTGTGTGTGTGTGTGTGTGTGTGTGTGTGGAGGGGAGGGGGAGGGGGGGGGTGGGGGGGGCGGGTGGGGTGGGCCATCCCGGGGGAGGGGGGGGGAGGAGGGGGGGGGGGAGGGGGGGGGGGGGGGAGGGGGGGGGGGAGGGGGGGGGGGGAGGGAGGGGGGGGGTGGGTGGGGGGGGGGGGGGGGAGGGGGGGGGAGGCGGGGGGGGGGGGGGGGGGGGGGGGGGTGTGGGGAGAGGGAGGGGAGGGAGGGGGAGGGGGGGGGGGGGGGGGAGGTGGGGGGGGGGAGGGGGGGGGGGGGGTGGGAGGGGAGGTGCAATTGTAAATTTGCACAATAAATACGCAACTTTCTTGCACCCCCCCCCAACTGGGCCACTCCCTCTCTCTAGTCCGAGGGGAGGGGGGGGGGGGGGGGGGAGGGGGGGGTGGAGGGGGGGAGGGGGAGGGGGGGGGGGGGGGGGGGCGGGGGGGGGGGTGGGGGGGGGGGGGAGGGGGGGTGGGGGGAGGGGGGGGGGGGTTTGGGGGGGGGGGGTGGGGGGGGGTGGGGTGGGGGGGGGGGGGGGGGGGGCGGCCGGGGGCGGGAGGGGGGGGGGGGGGAAGGGGGGGGGAGAGGGGGGGGGGGGGGGAGGGGGGACGGGGTGGGGGGGGGGGGGCCCGGGGTGTGTGTATGTGGTTGTGTGTGTGTGTGTGTGGGTGGGGGGGAGGCATGGGGGGGGGGGAGGGGGGGGTGGAGGGGGGGGGGGAGGGGGGGGGGGGGGGGGTGGGGGGGGGGGGGGGGGGGGGGGGGTGAAATAAGTGGGATGGGGGGGGGGGGGGGGTTACCTTTGGTGGGTGGGGGGGGTGGGGGGGGGGGGGGGGGGGGATTTAGCCTACTTACAAAATTGTACAGTCAGTTATCTCCTGGGATCCGGACACTTCACTATAACGTCCTTAACCGGCACTGTTTCCCCACGGGTAAATGACATTGCATTAGTGGTCTGTTCTGTGGCGTGACACCTTTTAGTCCTGAATTGTTCATTAACGAAATTTTTAAAGAAAGTCCTGTAGCGTGTCAAAGATCAAATAAAGTCAATAGAGACCCCTAGTGCCTGAAGCTGATATTGCAGGAAGCCGTGACAAAGGGGTGCCCTCATGTAATCTCACCAGACAAGTGGCACTGTGAAAATCGAGATGTTTACACTTTCTTTCAGGAATTCCAGTTTCATTTTATTTCACGTAAATGCCTTCAATAAAAGTTCTTCAATGATCCTTCTTTTTGCTTCCGAAATTGGATTTCTTTTGCAGCAGAAAAAAAATCATCTATAAATCAGAGCCGCCACATTCCACACAGGTTACAAATAAGAGACTACTGTCCTCTAAACACTAGAGCCACACTGCCTCCCAGTCTCTCAACACTAAACCCTAAACCACACTGCCTCCCAGTCACTAGACCACACTACCTCTTTCCCAGTCCCTCAGCTCTACACACTAAGCCGTACTCCTCTCCCTCCCTCCCAGTGCACACACTCCTGATGTCGGGGGGCCCCCTGTGCTCTGTGTGCTGGCGTGTCTCCAGACTCAGCCCAGCGCCTCTATTCATTCTGTCTGTGGTGCTGCCGGGTCCTGCAACACTTCAAAGGGGCACCGCTGGAAAGGGCAGCTTTGTGCCGCGATCTTAAGATCGTCGAGAGACGTGATTTATGACAATTTCCAATCTGGCTGGTATTTGAGCAGACACACAAGACAAGGGCAGGTTAGTTAGTGGAGACAAGCAAGTGTTTTTAAACTCAAGAATAATTGGAGAAATGTTACATGAATGCCAAGCCTTATTTAATATCAAGTGTGTCAGTAACACACATCCACCCCACCACCCCTCTACCACGGCTGTAAATTAGAGCAGCTGGCACCATGTGCAATGACGGTGAACTGTGGCAAGGGGATAGAATGGGTTACCAAGGGTTATCCAGCCATATTGTTGTTGCTGAATCACTGGATCCTAAAGTTTTGAGATCAACCAGCTATAAGGAACCGAATGAGCACAGATGGGCTGAATGGCCTCCTCTTGCTCGTAAACTTTCTCATGTTCTTCTGTTCTTACATCCACCAAGAAAAGGGATTGTAACCAGGAGGTCCCTGGTTCAAATCCCAGGCTCAGCCACTGACTTATTGTGTGACCCTGAGCAAGTCACTGAACCTCCTTGTGCTCTGTCTTTTGGGTGAGACGTTGTTGTAAGTGACTCTGCAGCTGATGCATAGTTCACACACCCTAGTCTCTGTAAGCTGCCTTGGATAAAGGTGTCTGCTAAATAAACAAATAATAATAATAGTACTACTAACCCCCTTTCTGGCACCCAAGTGACTAGGTCAGGGGTTCCCAAACTTTGCTTGCTGGCATACCACCATTATAAAATATATATATAATCTAATGTACCACTAGCAAATTTTTCATATAACCCCTCAACATGAACATTTTCAGTATTCATAAGCCAATGCTACAATATTAGTTACAATATAGCAAATATACCATACACAAATGACCAATGTACCAATTTAGAGAAGTTGTCGGGAATGTGAGGGGTGTGCTTGCCTGATGCAACACAACTGATGGATGTCCGGTGAAATCTTGGGTTAATTTCAGCCGAAGGTCTGGTTTAAAGTTAAATTCATTCTGTAAAAGCCAGTCTTGCACAGGTAGGGTGTGCAAGATGGTTTCACAGATTCCAGTGCCCTGTAAGAAACCAGTGAATACTCCTCTCTTCTCCAAAGCCAAAAATCACAGAGATGCACTTTCCTGAATTCCAGCTGAAGCCCACCATCACATGACAGCTCTCACAGCTCTTCCCTTTCCCTGGAGAAGAAGTCATCTGGCAGGGTGTTCTCTTCAACTGAAAATGAGTCTCTGATCCAGTTTTCATTTGCTACATCTTCAGGGAAATACTCACCGGAACTTGAGGTCAGACCAACAGTGTTCTTTACTGTCAACAATCAGGCCTGAATGAAGTTTCAATTCATTTTGAGTGAGGAAACTATCTAAACTTGGGAACAGTTGGCAGTTACCCCTTTGTACTTCCGGAACTATTAAGTTTCTTTACAAATGCCCTTTGTTTTGTCATGAGCTTATAAGCAGTTGTTTTCAGACCTTGTAAACTGGCATTGAGCAGACAGCAAACTCCAAATGAATGTGACAGAGAAAAACTTGCACCTCAGCATGGAGTTCTAACAGATGGGTCAACACCTTTCCAGGAGAAAGCCATCTCACTTGGGTGTGGAAAAGCAGCGTTTCATGACCACTCCCCGTTTCGTTGCACATCAACAAAAACAAACATGAATTCAGTGAGCGTGCCTTAATAAAATTAAACGCCTCCACAGCCTGATCTAAAACGACGTTAAGATTGGGAGGCATTTTCTTGGCTGCCGGAGTCTCTCGATGTTACCGCAGTGTGTGAATTTGGCAGCGGGTGTAACTTCTGTAACTGTTGCCAGAACTCGTCTAATTGTAACGAAAAGAACTTACTTTTCTTGATGCTTTCAATGAGCTCTTCTTTGACCCTATTTCTTCATGATACTGTGTTGTCAGTTAAAGGAACAACGTCAGGCCTTTTTCCAGTGTTATTTTCCAGAATTGATGACACGATGTCTTCTGCTGCAGATAACACAAGAGTCTCGCCTGTTGTATGTGCATTCCCTGTTTGCGCAATCCTTAAACTTACTTTGTAGTGAAAGCGGTTATTGTTCTCTTACTGTCTTGGAACTAACTTAGTTCTCTTTTTTTTAAATAGAGAGGCTTGCCTTTTACGGAGCTTTTGTATTTAGGTGACACTGAAGAGGGGGAAGGTTTCATAGAATGCTTTGATAAGAATCTCATAGCAATTAACGGACTGAGGAACTGCTTCACTTTCTTCACCGCTCCAAGTAAATCCAAATGGTAAATATCTGAGATCATATCTTCTTAAGATCTTGTGCTTACCACTGGCTGTTGAATCAGGACACTTATCAGAAGTGCCAGAAGCACCTTGTTTTTCTTCACTGCCGTGCGTACTAGGGTCTGGTAAATCAACAGCTTCTTCATCGAGGTCTGATTCATCAACAGGCCTTTGGTCTGTTTCAGAATGTTTTCACTTCAGGGTATCAAAAGTCAGCCCTTCTTGTAACACAAGCCAGAAACCGACAGACACCGAAACTGTCTCTACACATCGGGTATTCCACGACAGCCACTAGATGGTGCTAAAAACTACAAGGAGGAAGAATGCATGCAGATTCCTCCAGATTCCCAAAGACAAATGAACACAAACTGCTCTGGTGTGTCACTTGCAGACTGCTGGCGTGTCACTTACAGACTGCTGGCGTGCCACTAGTGGTAGGCGCACCAGTTTGGGAACCATTGCACTAGGTATTAAAAAGTGAGCCATTTTTCAACTCATTCAGCTGTTTCTAATGACAACTACTCAAATATTCTTTTTTGATGAGCTTCTCAACCTTGCCCACAATCCTGATGTGTTAGAGGAAGCCTCAGACTCCGGCCCAATAGACTCTTCACACATGACTTTCTCTCTGTCTTCCAGGTCGCCTTTGGAAATGAGAATGTGTACTCCGTTGACTCAAGACTGATCAATTAATAGATAATGCTGCAAAATAATTAAGAAGCGGCTGCCATATGCCAGAAAGAGTACTTAAAAGTACATATACAAATTGTATGTATCTATTCCTACTTTTGTTTACAAAGAAACTTCCATTTATTCAGAATGAATGAATGGGTGTTTAAAGATAATTCTCCTTCTTTTTCTTTCTTTCTATTTGTTATTCTTACTTTCTATTTTTCTTCTTCACTATGCTCTGTCTCTGTCCCGGGTCCACCATGGGACTGTGCTTTAAAGCTGGACTCATACAAGAACCATGATCCCATGCATTTCATATGGGATCTGCAAGTCATGTGAGGTTAATGCTGAGCAGGCCCGGTGCAGCGAGATTAAGTTTCTCACAAGAATAGCCACAATCTCTTTGACTGCAGCACCCCCTAGTGACATTTCAGTGAACCTGCACCCTGTACGGAGCTATCAGAGATTCATCCTCACTACCTTCATTAATGCTCCCTCACTGATGAGCCCAATATTGCGACCAGATGCATACAAAGTGGCCCGCTCACCCTTAACACTGGCAATGAAAGGCTTTGTACTGTTTGAGGGGTGATGATAGCACTAGGGCAGCTAATGGGATATGGACAATGGTACCAGTGGGAAAACGTTCAATGTTGTGAACAAACCAATAGTCAGCACTGGTAATCGATCGCAGTGCAAGGGTACCTTACCCGATCCCCAATCAGCATCTCTACCATACCCCCCATTTCACCTGACTTCTCCTTCTGCCTCCCCCTCCATTCTCATTAAAGGTCTGGGTGAGGGGGGTTTTAGTTCATTTATTTTGGGGCCTTTATTGGGAAAGACTGACCCCACCTACCGCTGGGTCTGACATCTCCCCCCACCGCTCTACAAGTAAAGACAAATAATGCAGCGTCCTTCCTGAGCAGCAGCAGGGCTGGGGGGGTCTGAGCGGGGAGCCTAACCGCTGCCAGTCCCGGGCTTCCGGAGAGAAAGGGCACAGGCGAGCCTCAGCGCTATCAGCACCGCACCAGACACTGCTCCAGGATACTGTGGTGAAACTGTGCAGGGTTCGGACCGCAACTCGTGGGGCTGCTCCGGTGTCAACAAGACAAATGAGAGAGAGAGGAAGAGAGAGAAGAGCAACTCTCTGGCACATAGTGTCCTTTGTTTGTCCTGACATTTTATTTATTCTTTTTTTTTTTATTATAATTATTATTAGGTATTAATAGATATTTTGAGGCGTCCCAAGCTGTTAACTCTTTCAGTGCTGTTTTTCTGTACCGCCAGACAGTGTGATCATTAACCAGCTCTGCTGGGGGAACTTCACTTGAGGGGTCTGTGGATGGGAGCTATCCACAGAAACAAGGGTTAGCCCAAACAATGTTGAACGATGTTTTTACCACCTGAACCCAGAAGCAGTGATGCAGCGCACTCCACTCCAGAGCAGGAGTGCAGTGTGGAGTCTGCGCTGCCCAGTAACTCCTCCTGCAAACCTGTCTGGCACAGGGGTTGAGACCCTTGATTGGGACAGTCCCTATCCCTGTGTTCTGCCGCATCACTCGACTCAGCGGCAGTGACTTCATTACCACTGTGAAGCAGCGGAAACCCACTGCAGGCTGTCCCACCTTCCAGCATTGCTTTCAATTTGACATCCCTGAGTAGTGGACACCACCTACACCATGCAAGAATCCTCAGCACTGAGTCTGCTGCACTGCATCTCTGTATCTGCAACTGGAACTTGCAAACTTCAAGCAGCCAAGTGTGACCCCTACTGGCTCATAGTAATAACACAACACAGCCTCTTAAAGGTAGTCAAAACAGTACAGTTACAACAATTGTTCAGCATCCTATAGTGTTACTGTATAGACCAGAACCTGATATTGATGTGATCCAGCCCTCTGAAATGTCTTTAACATACAGTAGACTGATATTGATGTGATGGAGCCCTCAAATGTCTTTAATATACACTAGACCCTGATATTGATGAGACACAGCCCTCTGAAATGTCTTTATAATATACAGCACTAGACCCTGATATCGACGAGATCCAGCCCTCTGAAATGTCTTTATAATATACAGCACTAGACCCTGATATTGATGAGATCCAGCCCTCTGAAATGTCTTTATAATATACAGCACTAGACCCTGATATTGATGAGATCCAGCCCTCTGAAATGTCTTTATAATATACAGCACTAGACCCTGATATTGATGAGATCCAGCCCTCTGAAATGTCTTTATAATATACAGCACTAGACCCTGATATTGATGAGACCCAGCCCTCTGAAATGTCTTTATAATATACAGCACTAGACCCTGATATTGATGAGATCCAGCCCTCTGAAATGTCTTTATAATATACAGCACTAGACCCTGATATTGATGTGATCCAGCCCTCTGAAATGTCTTTATAATATACAGCACTAGACCCTGATATTGATGAGATCCAGCCCTCTGAAATGTCTTTATAATATACAGCACTAGACCCTGATATTGATGAGATCCAGCCCTCTGAAATGTCTTTATAATATACAGCACTAGACCCTGATACTGATGAGACACAGCCCTCTGAAATGTCTTTATAATATACAGCACTAGACCCTGATATTGATGAGACCAGCCCTCTGAAATGTCTTTATAATATACAGCACTAGACCCTGATATTGATGAGATCCAGCCCTCTGAAATGTCTTTATAATATACAGCACTAGACCCTGATATTGATGTGATACAGCCCTCTGAAATGTCTTTATAATATACAGCACTAGACCCTGATATTGATGAGATCCAGCCCTCTGAAATGTCTTTATAATATACAGCACTAGACCCTGATATTGATGAGATCCAGCCCTCTGAAATGTCTTTATAATATACAGCACTAGACCCTGATATTGATGAGACACAGCCCTCTGAAATGTCTTTATAATATACAGCGCTAGACCCTGATATTGATGAGACCCAGCCCTCTGAAATGTCTTTATAATATACAGCGCTAGACCCTGATATTGATGAGATCCAGTCCTCTGAAATGTCTTTATAATATACAGCACTAGACCCTGATATTGATGAGATTCAGCCCTCTGAAATGTATTTATAATATACAGTAGGCTCTGATATTGATGAGATTCAGCCCTCTGAAATGTCTTTATAAATGTGTATGTTGCAGATTCACAAACACATTGTAACAGAGCTTATGTCTCGACGTGTGTAGACAGCACTGTGGCAGCGTGGCCCTGCATCCGTTTTACTGTGAACTTGATTTATGTAGCCTGCGTATCTTCAGAGTAACAAACAGTAACGAAGCGCGTCCAAAACCAAACGTCTTACTTATGCAAGCCTGTTGCGCGTCACGGCGCTAGCCTCGCAGAGCAACCCCCAGTCTTCACAAGCACAGCTGTCATGCTGCATACATTCACCAAATAGAAAACGTCTGTAGCTTTTTATTCAAGAGCACAATTCCAGCTTTGTCAGTCTATTCAGTAAAAAAAAAAAAAAAAAAAAAAAGTTTGTATCTTTACAGACCTTTACCGAGTGCGATGTAATCAAGTCCCGTCTTTTCCAGTTCAAGCGTGCAAGGACGGCTGCCGGATCCATAGGTACACACTGTCGCGAACCACTTCCCCAAACTAGCCGAGAACTCGAAACTGAAATCGGCTTAGTTTAACACTGCACGCCGCTCTACGACAACTACGACTACCACAGAACGAACTAACACAAACTTTCGGTTAGCGTTAGGCAAAGGTCTTAGTCGTCGCCTAGACAACTCGTCGGCTCTTAACTAGTTACTGGTTTCGCTATTCAACGGCAGCTGTCACGGCCCCCGGCCAGCGACTCACAGAGTCAGAGATCGAAGGTAACTGGCGAACACGGGCAAGACGAACACGAAACCCACAGACAAGCACGCCGCGCCTTACAGACTGGCTCTGCAACAGCCTGCCTGTAACACTCTGATTGGGCCTGGCTAAGTTAATAAAACAATCAAACAAACACGTCCAAGAGCCGGAACAGTTCGGAATACAGCGATACAAATAACCTCATTTACGAGTCGCCTGCTTTCTATAACAAGCGTGCATTTAAGCACAATGAATGTACCCTGTTAGTGCTCAGAACCCCTTCATATTCCTATTCATATTCGTTGGCTTTGCACGGTTCACAGTACAATATGCAACCTGCACAGTGGAATACTGGCAATGCTGCTTGCTATTTACAGGTAGCTAAACGCTATAACCCTGTAGCAATGTTTGCCACATGTCAATATAGTGCAAAACATATCAGAAATATATTAACCCCTTCATGCTTGAAATATTGAAAATAGCTAGTTTGGACACATACTAAATACATTATTTATTGACTTTTTTTACGATGTCATCATGCATTTGTGTCTTCCATGTGTCCTCATATAAAGACTGGCAAACAGTTTTTTTTTTGTTTGTTTTTTTATCTGTCACCTTATGAGGTCGCCTATGTGAAAAGGGTTAAAGTATAAAAGACAAGCAGTTTCTTTCTCTGGGCCTAGAACCATGGTACTGACCGATCCTCACCTGCCACAAGGTGGCGCCTGGACCCGGTTTTCCTAGCACAGCTGCCCCTTAGCCTCCACACCACACCAGAGAAACAGCAATGCTATCTGAACGGTTGTTGATTATTGTATCGTTGATTGCAGCTCTTCAGCGGCAGGCAGAGTTGTACACTCAGGGGCACAGAGAGCTGAGCAGGCTGTATCCTTGAGTAGTGTGGGTTAACTAGCTGGCTATAGAAGTACTGGCCTCTGGAACGTGTATGCTATTGAGTAGAACTGTGGAACTATATGTTCTGTTAACAAGCAGTCTCCCACAAACACAATCTGAAACTCCAGAACACATGTTATAAACTCATCATTTTAAAGAGCCCTGCTCCTGAAAGTTATTATCAGCTCCCCAAGTCGATCAATCATATCACTGAAATGGGGTTTAGCTTTGTTAAGAGCCGCTTTTACTGTAGACCGGAGAGGGAGAGAGGAGGAAAGAGGAAGAGAGGGAGAGGGGGAGAGAGGAGGAGAGAGGTGAGGGGGAGAGGGGAGGAGAGAGGGAGAGGAGGAGAGAGGGAGAGAGGGAGAGAGAGGAGAGGGGAGAGAAGGGACCCTCCCCTCCCCCTCGCAGACCCTCTTCAACAACTGGGAGACTGAGAGAGAGTGGGAGGGAGGGGGAATGGGCTAGTGCTCTCCCTCCCTCCCGCTCCCTCCCCCTTACCCTCTCTCTCTCCCCCCCCTCCCCTGTATTTTTCTCTAGGGAGAGAGAGAGGGGGGGGAGGGGGGAGAGAGAGGGGAGGAGGGGGGAGGAGGGGGAGAGAGAGATTCCAGGCTCTCCCTCTGTATTGAATTTCTCCCTTGCCTAGGACCCTCTCTCGCGACTAGCTCTTTCTAGGGAGGGGGAGGGGAGAGAATGGGAGAGAGAGAGAGGGGAGGGGAGGGGGAGAGAATGGGAGAGAGAGTGGGGGGTAGGAAAGAGGGAGACAGTTCATCCTCCTACGGACAGATACTAGAGATGCTCCCTCTGACTCAGCTCCCTCTACTCCTTTCCCTGGACAGCTGCGACAAGCAGTCCCCAGTCACCGAGGACTCGGGTGCGTTCAGGGAGCGAGCGAGAGAGTGGGAGGGTGAGCGAGCCTGTCTCTGTGTCTCTGTCTCTGTGTCTGTGTGTCTTGCTCCGTGTGTCTGTGTGCTGGCAGGCTGGGAGGGGATGAGGTCAGGTTTATCACATGCTGTGGATCAAAGAGAGACACCCTTAATCTGGACTGCACCACACAGCCTTCTTCAACAGAAGCGATCAGTCACAGTCACAGCTTTGCTGTATAGCCTTCTCCAAGACTAGCCTAGCAGTGAGAGCGGGCACAGTTAGCTAGCTCTATAGCTTTGTCCATTAACAGCCTAGCAGTGAGAGGGAGCACAGGCCAGCACTCGGAGTAACAGCCTGGGAGTCTGAAGGTGAAGGATTGAAACACCCCTCGGCTTTCCTGAGAAGGACACGATGCTGCTATGGACAGCTGTCCTCCTGTCCCGTCTCTTGCTGTCCTCCGCTGGACAGAGCCCGCCCCTGGAGGACTGCGGGGGACCATCCTGCCGTGAGAGGCTGGTTGCAGAGCCCCCCGTGCGGGGCTGTCAGGGCTCAGGGATGGGGGGCTGCAGGGGCATGGGTGCTCGCCCTTCCTGACACCCCTATACAGTTGCTGTGCAGGGGGAGCACAGCTCAGTGCAGGGGGAGCACAGCACTGTGCAGGGTGAGCCCAGCACAGTGCAGGAAGAGCACAGCTCAGTGCAGGGAGAACACAACACAGTGCAGGAGGGAGCACAGCTCAGTGCAGGTGGAGCACAGCACTGTGCAGGGAGAGGGAGAACACAGCACAGTGCAGGAGGGAGCATAGCTCAGTGCAGGGGGAGCACAGCACTGTGCAGGGAGAGGGAGAGCACAGCTCAATGCATGGAGAACACAGCACAGTGCAGGGGGAGCACAGCTCAGTGCAGGGGGAGCACAGCACTGTGCAGGGAGAGCCCAGCACAGTGCAGCGAGAGCACAGCACAGTGCAAGGGGAGCACAGCTCAGTACACACACACTCACACAGCACTGATCTCCAAAAAGGGTGCTATTGCAATTAGAAACCTGGGAACACTGGCTTTGTTTGTTGAAAAATACCTTAAAATGTCAGCTCCAACAAGTCTTAATAAGGTCCAGAAAAAGCTTCCTGAACGCTGCCTGCGTTGCTGTTTTTGCAGGAGGTCGGCTGGGGACGAGTCAGACAGCGAGGGAGGACCTGCTGCAGCTGCTAAGGGGGAAGGGGCTCACAGAAACCCCCGGTGAGAGGGAGCAGCACGGATTGCTATACTTCGACTGCTCCCCCCTTCAGAGGGGCACGCTCACTTTTACCAAGATGCAGACCTGACAGTTGTAAACGTTAGTTCGCGGTGTCTCTTACTGTTACAAGAGGAGACAGGTGAGTGCCTGGGACCTCACACAGTCACACAGACACAGATCCACAGTGTGATGTGGGACAGAGTCTACTCTATATTATAAAGACATTTCAGAGGGCTGTATCACATCAATATCAGAGCCAACTGTATATTATAAAGACATTTCAGAGGGTTGGATCGCATCAATATCAGGGTCTAGTGCTGTATATTATAAAGACATTTCAGAGGGCTGGATCTCATCAATATCAGCGTCTAGTGCTGTATATTATAAAGACATTTCAGAGAGCTGTATCACATCAATATCAGAGCCTACTGTATATTATAAAGACATTTCAGAGGGCTGGATCGCATCAATATCAGGGTCTAGTGCTGTAGATTATAAAGACATTTCAGAGGGCTGGATCTCATCAATATCAGGGTCTAGTGCTGTATATTATAAAGACATTTCAGAGGGCTGGATCTCATCAATATCAGCGTCTAGTGCTGTATATTATAAAGACATTTCAGAGGGCTGGATCTCATGAATACCAGGGTCTATTGCTGTATATTATAAAGACATTTCATATGGCTGTATCACACCAATATCAAGATGTAGTGTATATTCTCAAGGGTTTAGTCTACAGTGAATGGAGTCTCTGCTGTGGGCCAGAGCAGAGAAAGATGAAATATGTCTTACTGCAGGAGAGAGGGAGAGGAGAGGAGAGGAGGAGGGAGGGAGAGACACATAAGTCAAGACAGGCCAGACAGGCAATGGAATTGGAATACTTCCAAAGCCAGCTCCCCCCAGCTCTCACCAGCTGCGTTTCAGTAACACTGCAGAAGCATCTGATTATTGTATTGTGTGACACAATCGAAAACACTCAACAAAAACAAAATCAGCCCTCGCCCATATAAAACTGCACAGGAGCCAGGAGCACGAAACACACAAGTCAAAACCAGACAAGGGGATAGTTCAGATACAGCCTTCAGCAGCCACTGAGCTGTCAGCCCCTTCTTCAGATTCATCAGGCAAGCGTTTCCCAAGCTATTGTCTCAAATCTCAGCCGCACCTCGTGCACAGGAAGGTTCGGGGAGTTTAGATAAAGCAACGTAATCACATCACAGCACCCACTGTCAAGGTCCCAGGTGTGTACAATGACAAGCAGGGTCACTGGAGGGGTTAAGGGCATCACCACCACCCAGCTCCAGGGTGCCCTCTGCTGGTACAGCAATAGAACTGCACAGCACAGCCACAGGTGCTTATCTCGGCCCTGCCGTGCACAGCCCCCTCTGCTGGTACAGTGATAGCATTGCAGCACTCTACAAGACAGCACACTCCCTGAGAAATCCCTGAGTTTCTTCTTTCTTTCTGAAACTCCACACCTGCCTCAATAGATGCATTGATGTCAACACCTCCTCACAGCATCCACGTTGCTACTTCTCTAATTATCCTGAAGATAATGAAGCATTTAGTGTGTCAAGCCCAAATGATTCACTCATGCATTGCTGTTCAAGTGAAGATGTGCTTTTTGTGATCAAATGCAACAGATTATGGTCGATTATTTCTGCGTTAGTTATTGTCCTGGATTCAGCAGCCATTCTATTGTTTCAGATTTACGGGGCTCTGCAAAGCTAGTTTACAAAGGATAGGTTTACTGTAGACTGAAAGCAGTGATGTGTGTGAAATGCTGTTTCAAAGAAGATTTGCTATTGCAGTTAGACCATATTCACTGGATTTCATCAGTATACAAGGGTGCAAAAATCAGACCCCATGTTTTAATATGAAATAACTTTGCTAATTTTAAAGCATGCTAAATTTAAGTTGCATTTGTGTGAATGCCCCTGATTAAAACCTTTGTTTTCTATGTGTAATTCAAGCATTCTTTTTATTAACTATCCTGTAAAGATGATTGTTAATAAATAAGTGACACAACAGAAGATTTTTGACAGGTCTTTATTTAAATTTGGTCGTTTGTTGTAAAGTAATACAAAGTGGACAGTGAAGAAGGCTTGCAGCGGGTATTCTCCTGGCTCAGTATGTTTATCACAAGAGCCACAGCCAGATAACAGCCTCCAGGATTCAGGAGACTTCATGCACTGCCAAACCCACATCTTACTGCATTAGACACACAGCCTGCACTGGCAGGAGGGCAGAAACTCGCAACAGAACACAACATTGTTTGTTCCTTTATTTCTTAAAAAAAAAAGAAAAAATAAAACATGGAAGTAGAACTTAACAGCATGAAGCAAAAGATAATTAAAAAAAAACAACCAAGTTTCTGAAAAGCAGAGAGAGCAAAAGATATCGCAAGAAATAAGATAGTTCCTTCTGAGACTCCCTAAAAACAAAGGCTTTCAGCTTGTACTCACACTGTCATCATTTTCCTTGCTGCGTTATATTCCACACACAAAAAACAAACTCAGTAACCCATCAGTATTGCTTTTGATCATGTCAACCCACCCCCAAAATTAAAATGTCTTTTTTTCATATTTTTAATTAAGGCTTCAAAAGTGACCCCAAACTCTCACCCACCCTTAGATACCCATCATTTTAAACATGCTCTCCCATCATCACCATCACCATCCAACAGTGCCAAGCCAGACAAACTGAAATGTGAAAGAGACCTTCAGAGGCAGGCCCTGGGAAATGCAGCTCTGCTCCAGCGTGTAAATATTCCTGACACTGTGAACCTCGTTCTTACCTCCACTGGCTGCTAAATGATACCACAGCGCTACTGTTTAACACTTCATAGCTAGAAACGTATGGGAATAAAGGATCAAACAAGAGAAGAAATGACATGTATGAAGGGGTATACAGCAGGTATAACAGTTGAAATAAGACAGGTATGAAGGGGTATACAGCAGGTATAACAGTTGAGACAGGTATGAAGGGGTATACAGCAGGTATAACAGTTGAAATGAGACAGGTATGAAGGGGTATACAGCGGGTATAACAGTTGAAATGAGACAGGTATGAAGGGGTATACAGCGGGTATAACAGTTGAAATGAGACAGGTATGAAGGGGTATACAGCATGTATAACAGTTGAAATGAGACAGGTATGAAGGGGTATACAGCATGTATAACAGTTTAAATGAGACAGGTATGAAGGGGTATACAGCGGGTATAACAGTTGAAATGAGACAGGTATGAAGGGGTATACAGCGGGTATAACAGTTGAAATGAGACAGGTATGAAGGGGTATACAGCATGTATAACAGTTGAAATGAGACAGGTATGAAGGGGTATACAGCATGTACAACAGTTGAAATGAGACAGGTATGAAGGGGTATACAGCATGTACAACAGTTGAAATGAGACAGGTATGAAGGGGTATACAGCATGTATAACAGTTGAAATGAGACAGGTATGAAGGGGTATACAGCATGTATAACAGTTGAAATGAGACAGGTATGAAGGGGTATTCAGCATGTATAACAGTTGAAATGAGACAGGTATGAAGGGGTATTCAGCATGTATAACAGTTGAAATGAAACAGGTATGAAGGGGTATTCAGTTGAAAGACTCCCATTGCAAAGCAGCAGCTCCAAGGTTTAAGTGCGAGTTCAGTACGTACCAACAATTACTATTGAAGACTCAACAGGGCAGTTTTGGAAATACTGAATGAAACTACATACATTTAGTGACGAGAGCTTCGACTTGAAGAGTCACTGTTGAGCAAGAAGCCTCCTTGTCACTTTGTTTCTTTGAGTATTTCTAAATGAATCATATTTATTCTCCTACAGGTGTAGCAGTGTCAGCTATCCACCAGATAGATTGAGGTCTATTAGAAGCAGATTTGCTCAATAACACAATCTCTGCTAAAACTGCATGTTTTTTTTTTTTTTTAACTCACTCAACCAATCAGACACTTGCAGCCTGCTATGAAACCCTGGCCTGGCTGGGTCACTCTGCAATGGGAATCCTCCTCTCTGAAGCCCTGCTGTGCCCTTTACAAGGCGTCCAGCAGGCTGTCTATCCGGGTCACCAGGTCCTGGCGCTTGGCAGACAGCTGTTTCTCGCTCTCGATGTACGTCTCCTTCTTCACCTTCCCAGCGACTAGCCTCTCTGCCTCCTGGCAGGACCGGGACGCAAGCTCCTTCACCTGGACATCCAGCTTCTGGATCTCACCCACCTGGGACAGAGAGAGAAGGGGTTAGAGAGAGCCACGGTGTACACAGACACACACACACAGGGATAGATACTCTGCTGCTTCACCTGGGACAGAGAGAGAAGGGGTTAGAGAGAGCCACGGTGTGGGACAGAGAGAGAAGGGGTTAGAGAGAGCCACGGTGTACACAGACACACACACAGGGATAGATACTCTGCTGCTTCACCTGGGACAGAGAGAGAAGGGGTTAGAGAGACACGGTGTACACAGACACACACACAGGGATAGATACTCTGCTGCTTCACCTGGGACAGAGAGAGAAGGGGTTAGAGAGAGCCACGGTGTACACAGACACACACACAGGGATAGATACTCTGCTGCTTCACCTGGGACAAAGAACACAAGAGATCAATCTCACCCACCTGGGCATGACAAGGGGTTGAGCCAGCATATTTAGCAGCAGTAATAGATGGAGTAAAAACAAGACAGTAGGCAGCAGTGATGGAAATACAAGATTCCCACTGCTTAGCAGTTTGACCAGTTCCTGGTTTTATTACAAGTTTAATAAGACTCCCCTGAGTTAACTAGACACATTAAAACCTGGAATGGGTGAAAGTGCTGTGTAACAGTCTCGTATCCTCCCCGAGGCCCGGGCAGCCTCCTCACCTTGTCGGCCAGGTCGGAGCCCTCTGCTTTGAGGCATGACTGCAGCGAGGCCACCTCGTTGGTGAGGGTGCGATGCTCTGCCTCCAGGGTCTTGCGGCCGCTGTTGAGTGCGCCCGTGTCGCGGGACTGCTTGTACTTGTTGATGACCTCGTCGAAGTGGCGGTACAGGCCCAGCCGCTTGTTCACCAGGGTAAGGACCTGCTCCGTGATCGAGGCCACCTTCATACGCACCTCCAGAGCGGGGTCCTGAGGGGAGGGGGAGAATATGAAATAAAGCTGCACATGCAGATACTAAACTGAAGGGTGCTGACCCATCCCCGCAGCTCCTCCTCCTACCTTGGTGATGGAGAAGTCCAGTCTCACATACACAATGACTGTGAAGAAGAGAATGTAAAAAGCACCAACCACCAGCAGGGGCTCCTGCAGCATCAGGATCTTATTGAAGTTGTAATGGACCTGGGGAAGACAAGAGGCACGAGGGGTTCAACAGTCTGCAGCTCCGCCTCACTGCAGTGTTAAAAACCTGCCAAAGTATACATGCTGCAAAATGAAATGACCATAATTATATACAACATACACATGCATGTTAGACAATAGCTGTTCTCTAAATTGTTACTTCAGGTTTTTCATTCCACCTTATCTGTATGATTCTGCTTGACACACACATCCACAATATTCAGAAATAACATCCTAGTCTTGTATTGAATGCCTGTATTTAATGTATTTAACACTTGGGCTAAGAGAACATTTCGTTTGCATCCCGAGGGGTGTTCTCTTAGTGGGGCACATGCTAACCAAAGTTGCCGCACTATGTCTGGTATCACAATACAAACTAGACACAGCTCTGTTCCAACACGAGGTCTCATGTAAAGAAAGCATCATGATTCATGGATACGTGATGGATCGTTACCCTGACCCTTGACCCCCACTCACCACCACGTCTTGGATGTGCTGCTCCACCAGATTCTTCTTGTGAGCCACGACCACGGGCCGGCCGAACGTGTCCAGATAGGTGTAGTGCAGGTCATCAGGGTCGCGCTGGATGGAGTAGGGAGAGTCCACTTGGATATTCCTGCAGTTGCACAGAGGGATGGACAAAGAGGACATTTACAGCTAAAAAAAAAAAAACTTTAAAATCACAACCAGGGCTTCCACATTTTACAAGCACGGGTCACCAACAGTAAAAAGGCAAGTGTACTGTTTCTACGTTAGACAAGTGGCCCCCAGCTCTGTCCCTCCAGTCCAGATATTCTACACAACCCTGTCCCAAACGAGTTCATTCAGCCAGATATTCTACACAACCCTGTCCCAAACGAATTCATTCAACCAGATATTCTACACAACCCTGTCCCAAACGAGTTCATTCAACCAGATATTCTACACAACCCTGTCCCAAACGAATTCATTCAACCAGATATTCTACACCACCCTGTCCCAAACGAATTCATTCAACCAGATATTCTACACAACCCTGTCCCAAACGAGTTCATTCAACCAGATATTCTACACAACCCTGTCCCAAACGAGTTCATTCAACCAGATATTCTACACCACCCTGTCCCAAACGAATTAATTCAACCAGATATTCTACACCACCCTGTAACCCAAACCAAACCAGAACCCTGTCCCAAACGAATTCATTTAACCAGATATTCTACACAACCCTGTCCCAAACGAGTTTATTCAACCAGATATTCTACACAACCCTGTCCCAAACGAGTTAAACCAGCTATGGGTCAGTTAGCTAATTTAGGACATTATTGGAAAGGACTTTGAGATGCAAGTTATGTTATAAACTAAACTGCATGCGTCACATACTGCAAACAGAAAACACAGTGAAGGTATTCTGGTAGACAGAGACATGGTGATCTTCCATTGGCTAAAGAAAGGAAACTGATGGAGTAACCCAACTCACCTGGCTCCTTCGGGCAGGATGAGTCTGACGGTGAGGGAGTCGATAACCTGGTCATCGAACACATGGTCCACCAGCCTCATCTTCAGAGCATACTGGTCACCTGGACACCAGAGAAACAGAGAGGATTAAAAACAGAGGTTTGACAGTATCAGAACCCACATTAGCCTCGGCACAGTCAGTGCAGTCCCGGTGGTGCTGTGACGTGAACGCAGCTGCCGCGGGGTGCAGGGTTTCCAGCACACTCACCCAGGTTGTACAAGTACTCGTAGCTGGGCAGGTTGTAGCCAACCATGTAGTGGGTCTTCCAGCCTCCGAAGAGAGGGAAGCGAGGCCGGATCTCCATCTCCACGGAGTCGTCCAGCACCAGCAGGTGGCTGGTGGAGATGTTGCCAATCTCATCCCGGTAATAAACATCCTGGGCAGCTGCAGGCAGGATCGTCTGAGGAGCAGGAGGAGGAGGAGGAGGTAAAGGAGCGAGCGAGCCAACACACACACACACACACACACACGTGAAGGCTGACCATGGGGATATTCTTAATCTCAAGCCTGTAATATAGATCCAAAAGAGGCAGTAAAGCAGGACACACACCAGGGATGGGAACAAGACTCCCGTTGCATAGAAGTTTGAGCCATTCCTGGTTTTACTAGAATAAGACACACCTGAGCTTGTTACCTCAACACTGTGGCTAATCTAACTCGTAACAAAACCTGGAATGGGTAAACCTGCTATGCAACAGGAGCCTTATTTCCAACTCTGGACATTGCAGGACTTTGTTCCTGTATAGTGCAGAGGACAATTCTCACAGGTCAACACCATCCTATAAAAAACAAACAATCCACCCCCCACCCCTTTTTTAATGTTTCCTCCCACCCCAAGTCCCCAGTGAATCGCCGATCCCATTCCCGCACCTTGAATGACTTGATGGAGGAGATGCCGCTGTCGGACTGCCGCTGGTAGTCGTAACGTGAGAAAGGTCCCTTGAGCATGGCGCCCGTGTGGCGCAGGTCCACCGTCTCCTCCACGGCGATGTTGCCCCAGTGAGACACCTCGATGGTCCGCGTGATGTCCGTGATCGTCAGGAAGGGGGCGTTGTTCTCATAGTGAATCTTCATAGCATCCTGACCGGGAAGAAGGGAACAAGATCTACATTGAAAAACCACAGCCTTGCTGATATGAAGGTACTTCCAATAGAAAAAGTGTACAGCCCTAACATGCAAGATACAAGGGGAAGCGTCTGGATTGGACCCCTGGTGTACAGCCCATAATACCGTTAATCATGTGCAAACCCTTTACTGTCTCTGCTGCAGGGTACATACTAGCTTTTTTATTTTTTGGTATTTTATGTATTTATTTGCATCCAGTTCATTTTAAATGCTAAAAGTTTCTGTTTTAGCAGCACAAAACCGATGTTCAGTTGCTGTGCAACATTATATATTTAACTTCACAAGCGCATCAAGGGCAGGTTTACAATAGGACACACAGGGCTCGTGTAACATTGAGGTGGGCTGTGACGTGTGTTGAACTGTGTGCTTCAATGCAGTCCTGCAACCTCCTCTCTCAAAGCTTTTACTCCCTGTTGTTATTATTACCTGGCTGTAGGGGGCGATGTCCTTGAAGGGCCCGTACTCGATGACCTCGTCGCTCTTGCTGGGGTTGCCCAGCTTGCTGTCTCAAAGCTTTTACTCCCTGTTGTTATTACCTGGCTGTAGGGGGTGATGTCCTTGAAGGGCCCGTACTCGATGACCTCGTCGCTCTTGCTGGGGTTGCCCAGCTCGCTGTCTCAAAGCTTTTACTCCCTGTTGTTATTACCTGGCTGTAGGGGGCGATGTCCTTGAAGGGCCCGTACTCGATGACCTCGTCGCTCTTGCTGGGGTTGCCCAGCTTGCTGTAGCTCTCCACGTTCTTGGAGGCGAGGCGGGCTCGGGTGCTCTGGGTGCGGGTCGGGTACGGCGAGTAGAAGTAATGGTTCCCCTCAAACACTACGAACTGCTTCTCCGCTTGGCTGATGTGTGTGGGGTAGGGCAGCAGGACGTGGGTGTACACCGTCTCCAGGGACAGCTTCAGCTTGGCGCCCCCTGCCAGCGGGGAGGGGAAGCGCGCGCGGAAGAACTTCCCACTGCCAGAGAGAGGGAGGAACAGAACAAGCCACGCAGGTTTCAGTGCCAGGTAAGAGCTACAGACACAGCGCAGAAGCGCTTCCAATGGGAGCTTTTCTCACCTCTTCCCCCTGACTGTGGTCTCCTGCAGCTCAAGCCGACTGTCCTCCTCCTCGTCTCCCTTCACCTGTCAGAGACACAGAAAAGCAAAGCGCTCAGCATTCAGCCTCACTGTGCAGAAAGGGTGGTGGTAAGGAATGGTGCAAACCTCTGGCCCGCTAACTCTACTGAAGTGGAGGTCTTTGTTCCAGGCAGGTCTACAAGAACCCGTCGAGGACCAATTAGCTAACTGAGGACCTGACTGGAACATAACAGCCAGACTGGACCGGTGCTGGAGGGCCACTGGTATAAAGCATGACCATCAGCATCAAGCAAGCTCCCAGTTACTGCACACTTACAGGAAGATCTTACTCTAACCATGCAGCCATTTCAGGGGCAACACTCAACTTTGAAAGACTGTTGACAGCACTACTTAAAAAAAATGTTATGACCCTCCCAATATAAAACAGCAGAACTCGTGTACAGAAGCGAATGCATTTGTACAGTTATTATTCCAAAGTGGTTTGATATGTTTTATATTAAATTAGAAAACGGTGGTTTGTCTTAACTGCAAGCAGTGATACTCTGAGTGCGGGTGAAGCAAACATGCAGGTGGTTCACCTACAGTGACAGCCAAAACAGTACCTGCCGTGGGCTGCCTACTGGACACACAGTTAAATGTGCAAGTCTAACATGTTAACAGAGGACTGTTTCAGGTTACTATTAAACAAACCTTACAAACACTGTACAAAGCAGATTAAGATGCTTAATGAGTTTGGTAAATGTATGTTTAATAGCGCTGTGTGTTTGCACACAAGTTCTCAAAAGGCATGTGTACAAGCATGGCACTGCAATCAGCAGCATGCATTCCTGAAGATCAGATTCAATGCACAAAGGAATAGGCTGGACTGGAGAATCACGTTGCAGGACACAGGGTTTGAATGGAGCGTTGCGGGACACAGGGTTTGAATGGAAACATGCGGGACACTGTTCAGCGTTGCGGGACACAGGGTTTGAATGGAAACAGCGTTGCGGGACACAGGGTTTGAATAGAAACAGCGTTGCAGGACACAGGGTTTGAATGGAAACAGCGTTGCGGGACACAGGGTTTGAATGGAAACAGCGTTGCGGGACACAGGGTTTGAATGGAAACAGCGTTGCGGGACACAGGGTTTGAATGGAAACAGCGTTGCGGGACACAGGGTTTGAATGGAAACAGAAACAGCGTTGCAGGACACAGGGTTTGAATGGAAACAGCGTTGCGGGACACAGGGTTTGAATGGAAACAGCGTTGCGGGACACAGGGTTTGAATGGAAACAGCGTTGCGGGACACAGGGTTTGAATGGAAACAGCGTTGCGGGACACAGGGTTTGAATGGAAACAGCGTTGCGGGACACAGGGTTTGAATGGAAACAGCGTTGCGGGACACAGGGTTTGAATGGAAACAGCGTTGCGGGACACAGGGTTTGAATGGAAACAGCGTTGCGGGACACAGGGTTTGAATGGAAACAGCGTTGCGGGACACAGGGTTTGAATGGAAACAGTGTTGCGGGACACAGGGTTTGAATGGAAACAGTGTTGCGGGACACAGGGTTTGAATGGAAACAGTGTTGCGGGACACAGGGTTTGAATGGAAACAGCGTTGCGGGACACAGGGTTTGAATGGAAACAGTGTTGCGGGACACAGGGTTTGAATGGAAACAGCGTTGCGGGACACAGGGTTTGAATGGAAACAGTGTTGCGGGACACAGGGTTTGAATGGAAACAGTGTTGCGGGACACAGGGTTTGAATGGAAACAGTGTTGCGGGACACAGGGTTTGCACTTCATCCCCGCCCTCCAGCTCCTAATGCTTACGTGTCACACTGAGGCTTGCTGGGGCGGATCTCGAAACGGAAGTGCTTGCAGGTTGTGCTACACTTAGGAGATCTGACACTAAATTGTGATCGTTTTCTAAACAATTCGTAGTTTGATCGCAATAAAAGTTTTCTACAATTCTACTGGGTCTTGTAGGATCATCACAACAGAATGCATCCTGCAAAGGGACTTTATATTTGACACCCAACGTGTGCAATAACACGAAATCCTTTTTCTTTCTGCTTGTCCACATACTGAAGTTAAACAAGGCGATCTGCTTTTGCAGATTTCAGAACACAAAGAAAACAATTAGCGCGATTCTCACTGGTAATAATTAACATCGGTATACAACAACCTGCCTACATGCTTTTTAAAATCAATATAGGAATTAACTTCACAGAAAGAAAACTCTTAATACCGTAGCAGTGTAGCTTTCACAGTAAAAACGCACACACCGTACCACAGTACCAAATCACAGATGACTCACAATAAATACAAATGCTAGAGGAATAGCCATCACACGACTCTTGCATTGTGTATTTTTCTATGCAGGCTTGCTTTACAGCACTCCTGATAAGTATTGTGTATTTGTTGTCAGTACTCACAGTCACTCCGATGTAAGCCAGGTGGCCCTGAAGCTCTGGATCCAGCGCGATAACGATGCTCTGGGCCGCCGAGCCGCCCGGGTTGGACACGGTGATGTCGGCGGTGATTTTGGCCAGGTGCGAGCTCAGGTCGACGGTCCGCTTCACCTCCTCGTTCAGGAGGGAGCTGTCGGGCTGCTCGGCGCGGCAGAGCCCGGCCAACAGGACGAGAAAGAGGGGGCCTAGGACGGAACGACTCATAGCTAACCGGCTGCTCTCTGCTTAGCTCAGCTCTGCACGCCGCGGTGGCGCAGCGGGCTTTTATTTTAAGTGTATTAATTACAAATTAAAACCGGCACTTTATTGAACTCGGCGACACCAGAGCGCTCGGTTTCTTCTCGCCGCAGCCGGTAAGGTCTGTGTCGGTATGGAACCGGGGAAGAGACGGTGGGGACCGACAAAATGGAAAGCGCGTTAGGCCTCGATGAGCCGCCGCCAGAGGGATGACTCCTCATTCATTACCGGAGGAGGAGACAACGTGGCGGCGGGAGGACCCCGCCCGCAAGCCCGCGTCCTGAAACTGGAGCCATCTTGGCTCGACAAAGAAGCTCCAACCGGCACGAAACGCGCAGTGCGCGGAGCCGCAATGGCGGACACCGCAGCGCAGTTGCTTCACATCGCAATCCGCTGTCAGCCCGCCCTGAAGAAGAGCCTGATTCACATTAGTGAAACTCAGCACAGGGGCGGCGTGGACGAAGTGTTCCAGATGCTGATTCAGAGCTAGTTTAAACATTATTTGACCAGAAGCAACTGTAAAATGCAGAACTTTTAAGTTTGGCAAGAAAATGTTTTATTGAATAAAAAAAAAAAAACATGCATTGTGTGACCCGAACAGACTAGAACATGGTTTAATGTGACGCAAGTCTCGACACCCGCCTTTGTTTTTATATTTTTATTAACTTTAATTTAGATCTCAATTCCCCTACAGACTGTAACGGCGTCAAGCCCCTTCATGAATAATGAATGATATGGGCAGGGCGAGTTTGCATTTATTATAGAGGGGGTGTGGTCAAGCGCCCGGCAAGTGCAACGAGAGGGGCGGGCTTACAGTGCGGTGGGGGAGGAGCTTGGAGCCTAGTGGGCGGGCGAGCGAGGTGACGTCAGGTCCGCTGACACAAGGGCTTGTTTTGGAGGAAGTGAGAGAGCGAAAAAGAGAGAGCAAACGGACCGTAAAAAAAAAAAAAAAAAGAGAGAGAGACTGCAACAGAAATAAAAGGAAAAGGGGCTGAAAATACTGCACAGCACGGTTAAACAGATACCCGAATCAGAAAGAGTACAGGAGAACCGTGCTGACAGACAGCGCTAACCCTAGGAAGCTGGTCTTAGATCTGTCCGAGAAAACCAAACCGCACTGCTTCCAAAACCAGAGAAATAGAAGAGAAGGGACTCGAACCAGGACCGCTGCTGCAAGGTGAGTGCAGACCGGCGTGCTTCTGGGGACCCGGCTCTGAATCTGGGGGGAAGAATGGAGAACGGGCGAGCTTTCTGCTGTAAAGGGACGAAGGCCCGGCCTTAGCCCGAGAGGGGCGAAGGGAAAACGGGCTGGCGAACTGGGAGAGGCCGGCGTGCTGACGCGGGGCTGGGCCCGGGACTGGGCCCGGGACTGCGCCGAGCTCTGTAAGAGATTCCGGACCGGTGAACCCGGGCCTGGCTCCGGTGTGAGGGGCGGGAGGGGGACTCCGTCCACTCAGGCCCGGGTTTGAGGGTCCAGTATTCGGATATACTGTAGTTTAGTTCTGGGGCGGTAAGCGCTGCATGTTGTATGTGACAGTGCGGCGAAATCGATTTTTTGTAAGTATTTCTATCAGTCTATTTATTTATTTATTTATTTATATTTAATTACTTTTTTTTGGCAAGGCATCTTTTTAACTGCACATTTTAAATAAGTAACGGTACCGACATGGTCTCTAAATCCATAAAAATATAACAGAAAAACAATTCATCTCCATTTCTCTTGTTTAAATACGGCTTCTGTTCCATGAGAGAGGTACGATTGTAGCATTGTATTTTTATGGTACTATAGCAATTGAAAAGTTTATATAATCTAGCATTTTTACAAACATTTGTCATGCGTTTTGAACTGGAAAACAAAAGTGTGTGTTTGTATTTATAAACTAGACATGGTAATGCTGTCTGTAGGTACGGGCGATTGTAAGTTTTTAGGTAAGCACATCTTTCCTTTTGTTTAGTGATGTGCGCGGCTCACACTCACAGGCAGGACTACAGACTCGCCAGTGATCGGGGTCGTTATTTTAAATAAAACTTGTAGGGAAGTTACCGTTTTAAACGATGATCTTAGAAAGTAAATGATGAAACCTATGAAGAGAGCGTTTTTTTTGTCATGTGATTGAATGGGTAGGGAAGGAGGGGAGGAGTGATTCCTGTATGTCATGGGGAACAGATTAATGGACGTGAAATCTTCAAGATTAGGAAATTGACCCGCGCTGCTGCTGCTGCTAATATTAGAACTAAACTTGATTTGTTTTCATCCCAGTTGTTCGTTGGACAGACCTAGTGTCAATTCTGATTACAGTTATCGTCGAATTTTTTGCTCGAATTACATTTTTTTTGTTCAGTTACAGTTACAGTGATGCAATAATCGCACTCATTGCATTCTGAATAACAGCAGTAATCACAGGTTCCGATACACAAACATACTCGAGAGTCTTTGTTTTTTTCATACAGATGACAGATCAATGCGCACTTGAGCTGTGTTCTGTCAGTTCTGTAGTATTGCAGTTCCGCAGGTGTGCCCAGGTGCAATTGCATTGTAATTGCAGTTAATTACGAATTGCACAGAAAAGCATTGTAATTGATCTCGGGTCTGGCTTGAAGCAGACCAGATCTCCACAAGGATTTCTCTGATGGTTTTCTCATTGACAGCCCGGTCGTTACAAGATGCCCGTTTTCATGTTTCCTGCTTTGATCGTCACTGGGTGCTCTTCACAGTATTCAGCTTAACCTTTAGTAAAAGTCGGCAGTATGGTGTGATGTTTTCAGCTTTCATTTAGTTTTTGTATTTCTGGGAGAAACTGACTAAATGGTCTTTACAGATAAACACACCCCCGAGCGAATGCACAATATGTGGGTAAGGAGGCTTACAGCTAACAAATCTGTTGTCTCTGAAGTGCACAAGAGCAGTCTGCTGGCCTGTATTATTTTTCTATGGTGCTGTATTTATTTGTCTTTTCTCTGTTAAGGTTAAGCAGGCAGACAAACCATTCACACAGTTGATACGCTGGAGCACGGTCTCTCCCAGCTCAGTAACAGAGGCTGCAGAGAGCCTTGACAAAGCACTCTGTCCCCCAAGTGACTGCCGGACCAGAACCAGGGGAAGCGCATGAATTATTGGAACAAAAGCAGTAAGAGTCGGGAGCGTATGAAACGCTCCTGCCTGCCTGCGGGTTTGATCATCACAAGCTTAAATTGATGCTGTGCCGAGGGATAGCTGACTGCACCCTCCCTTCTCTCTGCACTTCACCCTGGGGAGGGCAGTGTCTAGAACCACTTTAGAAGCATGTCCACCCTGTGTAAGCACAGCGTTAGAAAATATTATAAAAGATAATAGAAAACTAATAGAAAATTAGTGCTTGCACCCAGTCTTGGGTTTCAGAATTCCCCATTTCTGTACATATTGTTGAAATAGCCAGGATTGGATAGTTGCAGGGAATCTTACTAATACTGACTGTGCTTCAGTAAGGGTTACAGTATCAGAGCCTGTTGGTTTAGTGTTGAATTCTCTGTGAGGCTCTGCTGTGACCGGACCGTGCTTCAGTAAGGGTTACAGTATCAGAGCCTGTTGGTTTAGTGTTGAATTCTCTGTGTAGCTCTGCTGTGACCGGACCATGCTTCAGTAAGGGTTACAGTATCAGCTCCTGATCATTTTTAATGGTATGAAGGGTAGTTCTGAAACCCAGGATGGGTGCAGGGCTAGTGCGACTTTCTACCTGTGATGCACCTTATTTATTTTAATAGGTATCTGATCAAGACTGCTTGACACAGGGGTGGGTGACTGAGTAGTGGTGGGAATATTCTTTAAAAATTGTGTTTTTTGTTTTTTTTTACTATTTAAATCACAGGAACATTTCTGTGTAGAAGATTATACATGTGATGTGCAGAGCAGCTAAGAGGCTTTATAAAATATTTCAATTAGCTGCTGCTCCAGATCAGAGGGCAGTTCACTTCCAATTGGCTTCCAAAGCACTGTATGCAGACGTTTAAGTGCCAGCAAGTGGCACTCGATTGTAAAGGTGAGGGAAGGACAGCTTTTTTTTTATTTTTTATTTTTTTTTTAAATCAACATCTTAATGAATGGATTTATTGAGTATCTGCAGGTTTTTAAATAGTTCTTCAAGGCGATTGAGTGCAAGTATCTGCACACCCTTTAATAAATGCAGTATATTAACTATAAAGGTACAATCAAATGTTGGGCAGGCAATAATGGCTGCAGTGAACTGACCAGCCTTACTGAGCATCTTAATAATGAATCGCAGGTTGCCTGTGACAAAGTGACAATGGTGCTGTCGGCAACAAACCCAGAACGGTGTCTGGCTGATGAGAAACACCAGGGCGTTTCTTCAAACAAGGAACAGCTCCCTCAAATAGGGAACAGTTGGCTTGGCTCGTTGGGATTGCGTTTACGGTGTGGACGGTCAGGTTTAGTTTATTTGTATTATTAACCCCCGCAGTGACAGTGATATGCAGCAGTGAAGCAGTCGTTCGTGTGTATGTGGGTACAGTACATAAGTATGTGACACTTTAGAGGTTTATGTATAGAAAGAACAACTTGTCCCAGTGTGATGAGACTTGCTAAGGACTGTCTGTAGCATCGGTTATTGACAGTATGAGAATCTGGAGGTTTCTGGAGGCTGTCTGCCCCCCTCTGTAACTCTTTAGATTTTTGCATCAATATCTAGAGAACCACCTCTGTGATGAATTTGGGAGTTTATGAAGGCTGTCGGATGGACTTGTTCTCCTGTTCTCTACTTAACTTGAAGAGGTTGAGCAGAAGAGAAGGAAGACATGTGATTCCACAGCTGTCGTGTGTTCCAGTTTGTTGTTTGAAGTGCTCTGTTGTGCCGGGAGTCCCTTTCTGTGTTCAGTATTGGAATCCCAGTGATGAAGATCACAAGATAGCAGCTGCGATGTCCAGGGTTGTGCAAGCGCGTTTTGTACAGTCCTGGAGAAGTTGGTTACTGGCTGTGGGGGCTGGCTTCCTGTTGGGTGTTTACAGTTTGCACACTTGAATGCTCAACCCTTGTCACTTGCCTAATCTATATTCATTTCTGTGGAATGATCGGTGTGTTTTTTCAGCAGTGCTTGATGAGGGGAGTGACTGTAGCTATGGCTCTATATACTGCCCTGGATTTCTTGCAGCTGAGTTGGTTTTTTTTCTAGATTTGCACCACTGCTGTACCTTCTTCCTCTCAGAAACTGCTTTTAAAAGGGTGCTTCATTTTTGCTTTCTGTACTGAGTTCATGGCAACCAAAAAATAAACAGAAAAATAAAAAACAGAAGTGATATCCCCATGGCATTTTATGACATTGCAGCACTGGGCTTTGCCACTGTGAAACTGTTACAATGTGTACTGAAAGTACCTGCTTGTTTCGCTAGATACAAAGCCCTGCAGAAATATCAAGCTGCTTCTTGGTACATGTATTCAGAGGATGGGCACAGACCAATGAGACCATGCCCTTGCACCAATCGCAGACAGAGTGGGCAGAGCGACCCGCCCCCTCGGGCAAATATTCCAGAAGGGCGGGGCTTGATTGCGGGGTGTTTGCGTGTGTCTCTCTCCATACCTCCTGACCAGCACAGCAGCTGATCTGACACATGACCTGTCATTAGTGGTTGAACAAGAGGTCTCTGTGAAGACTAGCTTGAGTTCTTTCTCTAGCAATCAAGGAGTATAGCTCTTCTTTTCTTTTCCCCTTGTTGCTGTTTAATGGTTGTATAGTATATGATCAGCTGACTGAAGACACCCCCCACACACACATGGTCCCATGTAGACTGGGCAAAATATTCTGAAAGATGTATTATGTGTTTTTTACTTATAAATGAATAACTCTATTAAGACAGTACCAATAAAATACTGGTGCATAATTGGATTTGTTAAATAGCTTGCTTGCTAATGCACACTTCTTCTGCCTGAATTGTGATGGAGGCTGCAGTCCACAGTCCTGTATCTTGAGACTACCAGTTCATTTACCAACACATTTCCCAATCCCTTATAATAGGTATTGATTTGATCAGTCTATACTGCAGCTTGATTTATATTGGAACTTTTTTACAGCCCAGTATTGCATTAACCGCCTATCTCTAGTCTCTTCCATATGCACAAGTCTTAACTCTAATATAGTAGTTGTTTTATCTTAAGCTGTTACTTGAGTCATTGGGAAGCTCTGAAGTTTCATGGTAACTGTACACAAAACCGGTCTTTCGTTCTTCCTGCCTGTCCCAACATGACGTGCTGTACTCTGGAGCTGTGTGATTCACTGCTGCTCTCTCTCTCTGTCTCTCACGTGAAGGAAAAAGTAGGTTACCAGTGAGTCTGGAGTTTTGCGGCTCAGCTAGATTAATCGTTTTCTAGCTGGGGAGGAGCTGGATTGCTTTTCCACTGCAGCACCAGAGGTGTGCAGACTGGCGTCACGTCTGGTAGCGTGCAGGTGATGCTGTTTTAAGAGCCGCTGTGTTTGAGTGGAGAACGGCGGATCCACAAGTTATGGCTGTGCTTTTCTTTGTTTTTGTTCTTCATATATTACTGAAACGCAGCGATGGGCTGAGTATGCAAAGAGGAGAATGCTGCTGCTGCTGCTGCTGCTCTGAGAGAGAAGGGATTTGGATCTGACGAGCGAGATACGAAAGTGACTTGCGTAGTGATGAAAGTCATGAACCCTGCCACTGGCCCTGCTGGGCTCCGAGGCAGATTGAGATGTGTTGTGAGGCCAGAGTGCCACGGTCCGGTCCTGTAAAGGATGTGCCAGTGGAACAGGGGTAGTTCTTTCCTCATGTGGCTGCAGTTCAGGGTTGGAAAGTACTTAGTCATGTGGTGACCTGCTGTGGATTATTACACAAGCAGGACTGGGTCCGTTCCTAGAAGACAGGACAGCCACAGGGCTCCATTCGCTGTACCATGTACTGTGCAGTAGGTCTTAAAAGAAACACACAACATGACCAGTCATGTAGAATGACTGTGTTTTCAGGGCAGTGGTACAGATTAGTGTTCTATGATGTCTCATTTAGGGAGTATCAATACAATACCATATACGGTATAGTGATGTTTGATACTATCGTGATGCTGAACCTGTAGTCGTCTGCATTGGCAGACTTCTGTGACTCGCATCCTCTGCAGGGGAGGCGTGACGTTGATCCTGTTAAGGAAACTGTTATGCTGACAGTGAAGTCTGTATTCATTCTGGTCCTTCCACCACTCATGCTTGCAACTCAAAACCCAGGATTTTCACAGCTGTCACATTACATAAAATACAGATTAACACAAAATCCAAAGAATAGAAAAACGTCGCTAACATTTGATATGCGGTACAGTTTTAATGACACATGCCGGCACATTTTATTCTAGCGCATGCGCTGTAATGATGAAGTAAACCAACATCAGTGAACTCCCTTTTGATCAGCTTCTAGCGCATTCCTGTTTTATGTGTTATCTTCGGTGTCAATTATTATTATTGTTTTTTTGTAAGTAGTATGCACTGGAATTCACTTAAACTAAAAGAAGGGAAGATACTACATGCAAAGTGAACTTCGGCAGAGAGATCGGGATGGTGAGCTGAAAGAAATTTCAATCAATAGGAGGCATTTCCTCAGTTTGTTTTTCACTTCTTTAAAACCTGTTCGATATTTTGACTGTCCACCTTCAACCATATTGTCATCTGGCTGAAATCCAAAATAGTTCCACACCAAACTTCTCTCTGCCATTCGCCTCGAGTGCTGCAGTAAGTTTTCCCAGAGCACGCAGGGCAGTTGGTCACTTCCACTAAGCTGAAATGAGTAAGCTTAGTTCATGTTGTTTTTTAAAGCACACAATTAGTTTTGTTCTAAAAGCTCAAAAAAACAAAACATAGTATTGAGAGACCGTGATACTTGGATATTTTTCTTTGATCCGGATATTAGGTATCGCAGGATTTCGTGTCATGATATAGTGTAGGTATCTGTATAACGCGGGTAGCTCAGGTTATGGTAACACACTGGTGCACCAGCTGTACTTTGAAAGAAGGCATGCTTGACAGCCCTTTGGAAACCACATTGTGGGTGCTTAAAACCTCTGTTTTAAAAAGTCAGCAGGATGTCATGACTAAAACCGCACATGATCTACAAAGTGGCTCTAAGCAGGAGCAGTGCACTGGCTGTGTACAGTAGGTATTCTTGCTGGCTAAACAATGAAAGGAACTCTGCTGAACCACTCCCCTTCCCGGAGAATGCAGTGCCTGGATTTGCTGGCTTGTTGCATCGTATTTACTGTAAACTAGATTGAGTCTGTGCCAGGAAATCTAGAGCAAGAAAACGCGTTGGAGCTTTTGGAGGCTGTGTGGTCCAGTGGTTGAAGAAAAGGGCTTGTAACCAGGAGGTCCCCAGTTCAAATCCCAGCTCGCTCACTGTGCTCTCTTTCGGGTGAAACATTGTTGTAAGTGACTCTGCAGCTGATGCATAGTTCACACACCCTAGTCTCATTAAAGTAACCAGTGCAGGCAACCACTCAGCCCCACTTTGTACTGTAAGAAGCTCAGGTGTGTCTTAGTAAACTTTGTTTTTTTTTAAATCCCTCAACTTGAGGTACATTAAAATGATGACAGAGAGCATGTTTGTTTACCCCTCATCCCTGTGGCTTGATGGCACAGCTGAAGAGAGTTTGGCAGTGTAACAAGCTTGAAAGTGTGTAACAAGCGCACTGCAGCACTTGTTGTGAAATTTCCAGCCACCGACCCTCTTAGTAAACATTACTGCACAGCACCTGCTGTAGCCCACTTCTAAAATAGGCCAATTCATCAGTGCCCTTTCTTTCTTTCTTTCTTTTTTCAATCACATCACAAACAAGTATCTTGACCACTATGCAAAAGACAGGCTAGTCTGCATTCGTGGCTATAGAGCGTTTTAATCTCGCCTCGCTGGCGGGACAGAATCGCACATGGTAAGTAATACAGTTGTTAAGTGTATTGTGTAAACCACGGTAGTGGTACAGTAAGATTGTGTCAAGTGGCTGCTCCAGTGTCGTGCTCGCTGTGTTCTCCATTGTGACCGGCTGCTTCCCAGAATCAGATATCCGGTTTCAGTGCTTTTCTGTGGCGGAGCTGCGGCTCTCCTGGTCTCTCGCACCAAGACTTGCTGTGCTGTTTGCCTGCTGAACCTCCTGCAGCGGGCTGTGTGCCTGATTTGTGGGAGATTTGAACTGACCTAGTGACACTAGGAGGTGTGAGCGGTGGGCACTCAGACAAAGCACTTCCATCTCCAGTCTCAGCTCTTCAATATTTCATGAAAACTGTGCTGGGATTTCTACACTGTAGTTGTCTGATACTTGTGTGCTCATTCTCTCTGGACTAGTTCATGGATGCAACCACTGAATAATAACAACAGTAATGAGACAGAGCTCCATCCTTATTTTGTGATTCATGTGTTTTGTTAATTCATTGTTGGGCTATGGTAACAGTAAATTGGCATGCACTTCACAGTATAAGGGCTTCTCACTAATTAGCTGTTTTTGGATGTGAAAGTAAAAGTGACATAATGGAAGCAATGGCTACAGTAATATTAATAATGTAAAATTAGGAAGAAACATAAGTTGATCCAGGTTTTAGTTGGTAGTCCCGCTGTCTCTGTCAATGTTGTGTTCAAGTCCTACTGAAGAAGGCACTAACCATCTATATTTGGACTGCAGATCTGTGCTGAGTCCTCCTCCTGTTCTGCTTGCTTCTTCATATAACGTTTTTTTTATTTTTTTTCTCTGCTTGTTTCTCCAGCTCTAACAAAATGACGTCCAGAAAGAAAGTTTTGCTGAAGGTGATCATCCTGGGAGACTCTGGGTAAGTATTTTATTTTCTCTGGCTTCTCGTTGAAGCAGAACGCAATAATCCAATGCTGAAAATACAGCTCTTGCCTGGGTTTGTTGTTCTTCAGGGTAGCCTCTCCTGCAGGTGCGATGGTGTACAGTGTGTAATCAAGCAAAGACGGTGCAGAGCCTCTCGAGCTGATAGAAACGTGATCAAGATGTTGTTTACCGTACGTACAATGAAGCAGTGCAATTGCATGGCTCCTATTGCACAGCAGTGTCACCCATTCGAGGTTTTCAGACACACCTGAGCTTGTTACCTATACACTGTGGCTGATCAAGCACATAGTAAAACCAGGAATGGGTGAAACAGCTATGCAATAGGAGCCATGCGGTTGTTTTATTCCCCACTTGAAACGGGCTGCAGGAAAGCAAAGGGAAAGACCCACACAGTATCTGAGCAGCCAGATTTTTAATTTATTTTTCTTCTCTCTCTCGGCCTGTAACCCAAGCACAGCACATAAACAAGGGTGATGTCATCCTCCAGCACGGGGGGCTACTGTAAAGAGGCACAGACACATGCAGATCCTGCTAACCAACCTCTCCTTGCTTGTCTTCAACAGTGTAGGCAAGACCTCCCTCATGAACCAGTATGTCAATAAGAAGTTCAGCAACCAGTACAAAGCCACAATAGGAGCTGACTTCCTAACAAAGGAGGTGATGGTGGACGACAGGCTGGTCACAATGCAGGTAAGAACAACACTGTGAGTGTGTGTCACAGGGTTATACTGAGACAGGCTGGTCACAATGCAGGTAAGAACAAAGTACTGGGTTTGTTGTAGTCTGTATGAGCTGCTAGATCTGTGCAGATCACACCATCCAGCTTCATGATTATTTATCAAGCATCCCTGTCTGGAGTAGCTAACGCTTTCTGTAAAACCATTGACAGTACTTGCTTCATAAACACTGCATGTATATGCTTGCACTTCACAGCCCTGGTGTCAGTGTGACTTCATCTTTACAAATGGTTAAGTCAGAGGTGCCCTTCTCCCTGGCATGCTTGGACTGCTGTGTGCTGGTCTTTGATTTATCTCTGTGCTATTCGAGAGACAGATTGCTCTGTGAAGGTCTATATTGATTATTGCTGATTGATTTATCTCTGTGCTATTCGAGAGACAGAAGGTCTTTGTTGCTTACTGATGTTTAAGTGATTGATTGCTTCAGATCTGGGACACGGCTGGCCAGGAGCGGTTCCAGTCGCTGGGTGTTGCGTTCTATCGGGGGGCAGACTGCTGCGTGCTGGTGTTCGATGTGACGGCTCCAAACACCTTCAAGACTCTGGACAGCTGGAGAGACGAGTTCCTGATCCAGGCCAGCCCCCGGGACCCAGAGAACTTCCCCTTCGTAGTGCTGGGGAACAAGATTGACCTGGAGAACAGACAGGTGAGAGAGAGACGCACACACTGAGATGGAGAGCCTTAAACCCACAGGCTGGAGAGATGGACTCAATTTATTTTTTCTTTTTTCCAGGTCGCCACAAAAAGGGCCCAGGCGTGGTGTCAGAGCAAAAACAATATCCCATACTTCGAAACCAGCGCCAAGGAGGCAATCAATGTGGAGCAGGCTTTCCAAACCATCGCCAGGAACGCACTCAAACAGGTACGGGACTGCACTCTAACACCCCTAAACTAAAACCCCTAGCCTCTAACCCCCTACACCCTCACCCCTGCCCAGCACCAAGAAGACAATCTACATGAGCAAGCTTGCCTGTCTTACTCTGTGTGTGTGTCTCTCTCTCTCTCTCAGGAGACAGAAGTGGAGTTGTACAATGAGTTTCCAGAGCCGATTAAACTGGACAAGAACGAGCGAGCGAAGCCTTCTGCGGAGAGCTGCAGCTGCTGAGAGGATCCGGGTTCAAGATGGGATGAAACCCAACCCTACCCCATCCCCCTTCCTATAGATCCTTCAGCCTGCATACCCCAAAATACTGTTCACCCCCCTCTCCTATCCCACAGTCACCCCTGTCCTGACCACACACACACACACACACACACACACACAGAGCCTGCAGTCTGTTCAGCACAGTACCCATTAACACCCCCACTTTACCCCACTGTTCAGCACGTACGTATGCTTCCTTCTCTACATGCCTTTCACCCTGGCAAACCTTGCGTACACCCTCTGTGCCTCGACAGCTAGCTTTCCCCTGGCTACTCAAACAGCCTTCCTGACTCGGGCGTCATCCCTGCATTTGTCTCCAGAGCCTTTAGAAAAGTTTACCGCAGTAAAAGCTTTGCCAAATGTAATCATGTATTGAAAGCTGAAGCGCAGGTAGGCATTGTAAAGCTCAGGGCTGTGCTGTATGGTAAAGAATCTTTAAACACATGGCAAACCATGGTAAACTATGCATAGTATAACCATGGGAGGAGGAAGGGAAGGGAGGGGGGGGGGCACCGCTTCAAAATTACTGTTCATATTTCCATAGCAGCCCAACGTGCCCCATTGTTTCATTCAGTGTCACACGTTTCCATCTCAGCTTGGAGGCTTAACCCATTCCCTTCCCACAGACTCCTCTATCTTACAGATAACTACCAGGTATCCCAGACCAGTCCCTCCCCCTCCCCCCTCCCCTCACCTCCTCTCCTACCCAACAATTTGCAGCCTTTAGGCAAGACGTCTCTCACTCAAGCACTTCTGTCTGACTCAAACTGTTCACCGTGCAAGCTGTCATGTTAGATAACCCTAGTCTGTTTAATTTAGGTTTAAAAAAGAAAAAGGAAGAAAACTTGACCTCCATCTACATCTGTAAAATCTATATAGAAATATACAGGAAAATCAAGCGTATCTTTCGATTTCATTTCTTATAATAATACTGTGACATTGTTGGTGTATCTTTTACAACCATACTATGTTTAAAATATTAATAACAAGACTAAAAAAACATAAAGGATGATGAACATTGTTGTGTTTCCTGAGTTGCTTGGTCTGTCTGTCTGAGTTAAAGGCACAAGCCAGTGGTGACTCTGTTTGTCTGTCTCTCTGTCCGTCTCTCAGCCCCATGCAGGTTTGCAAGCTGTTATTTATAAGTGCTTGTTCTTTACTTTTAACCAATCAGATCTTTTACTGTATCCATGTATTCTAATAATTATTATGTTTAGCTTCATTAGGAGAAAATACAGCAGCAGCTCTTGTAACAGTTCATCATGGTGTTGTCAACGAAACAGTACGTGCAGCCAGTGGCATTGTTTAAATAAGTATGTGGGTTTAAATAATAATGCTCTTAATAATAAAGGTTCTTGAATATAATTCTTATTGTATGGCGTGCAAAGTGAAGGGTGGATTCTTTTTGTTCTGCCAGTAAAACAAACAAGGGTGCAATGCAGCTGCATTAAAGAGCAGAGGGCAGCCTTGTGTTGGTGTTGCTGCCGGCTGGGTTCTGTGAGATTTCATGGCCGGTGGCAGTGGTGTGATGTTAAAGGGTTACTGTAACTCAGGCTCTCACGCACTTCCTTCCATTCGCTGCACAGCTCTCCAGTGTGCAGTGTTGAAAGAAGCACATGGAAACTGTCTCCGCCCCTTTCATTAGCCGCTGCTTCCCCTGTTGACTGACGCTCTTTGCAGCCAGTGACGTGCATAGGTGCCCGTAGCCTAATACAGAACCTGAGGTTGCAGTTTTACAATGGAAATGCAGGCTTGCTATAGTAAGTGATTCTTTCAAATCCATACATTCGACAACTACTGTATGTAACTAATGGAAGTGCAGCACAGGTTGGGTTAATGTGTGTAGATGTGCTTATTTGTTTTTTTTTTTTTTATCGCTCTCGGACAGTAAAATGCAGCCCAGGCAGGGTTGGGGTCAGTTTTCTCCACACCCCCACACAATTCCAGTTGCCATTACCTTTTTAAACAATCCCAATTCCTTGATTTTAAAAGGGAATTGACCCCAACCCTAAACCTAGACCAGAACCACAGCTTTGATTTTTGAAAATTTCGCTTCTGGTTTGCAAGCAGATGCATTACCGTGGAGCTGTCTGTCAGAGTGAGCTTCTTGCTTGCTTTGTCCCTGTCCGCAGCCTTCGATCAGAGCTGGATTTCTAATACAGAGCTGTGAGGATACAGGGCTGCTGAATTTTCTTCTCTGTGTGATCTGTGGAGACAAGATCAGGCTTTTGCTTAAATTTAGTTTTCTAGGAACTAGTTTGTAGTGTCCTGGGGTGTCTGCCCAGGAAGGATGCTATAGAAGGGTAATTGTTATGAATCGGTACAGTATATGGTAACCACAACGAAATAGTGTGAATTAAATCTGCTTAGCAGTTACAATTGCCAAAAACAGCAAACTTGGACAAGCGCATAATTATCAGTGTGACACATACACCTGGCACAAAGTGAGCATGCAGTTATTGGTAGCTGCCACAAGAGGGTGCATGTTTTGTTTTTTTTTCTCAGTGAAACTTGTATGCTTTTATTTTATTTATTTATTTAACATTTACACACACCAGTAAACGCTCTTTAAGCAAGCACAACCAGCCTTGTTTTACATCGTTGATTCTCACACATATTTATTAGTCTGTGACTACTTATTTGTTCAACGCATATGTAATTACAAATCAAACATTGCAATTAATGCAGAGAGGGTGTGGTTGCCGCTTACAGAAGTTATCACCTTATGCATCATTAAATATGTAAAGCGATTTTTGAGTTTTTGTTATGGATGAAAAATCGGTGGTGTAAAACAGACTGTTTCAGAATACCGTGTACCACAGATAGAGAGATAGATAGAGCCGCATTCTGCTAGAAAGGTCATTGTAACCCACTGAGCGGCAGTGAATCGAAGTGAAAACACGGGTGATACAGTATAAGCTGTGAAGGTTGCGCTGTGGTTATTTACAGTGCAGAATGTAATATGCTCGGAGGATCCTGTAGCTTTAAACAAACAGCCCCAAGCTTGTCCCAAAGGAGCAAAGGGGAGGAGCAGCGCCCCGGCTGCGGGGGTGCGTGTGCTTTCCAGATTCACACGTACAGCCTCCTATGGTGACAGGATGCTGAGGCTCTGGGGGACTGTGGTTTGGGTCCGGTCCACTGTTCCCCTGCCTCAACGAAGTGCGCAGGCCCGGCGCCAGCTGGCAAGTAAGCCTTTTAACCAAATAGCCAGGCGCCAAAATGTTTAACCTCATGTCACTCACAGCATCCATAACACAGAGCATCACGCACACCACTGCCTGCATCGGCTCCACCAGACAGTGACTCGCCTATTACACATACATCAGAAAAGAAAACATCGAGATTGCATTTCTTCCCAAATCCCCTTTCATCGGTAAAAATGCATCCCAATGACAGGTAGCGAAAGATATCCATTGACTATGTGGTGATTGACAGGTAGCAAAAGGTATCCATTGACTATGTGATGATTGACAGGTAGTTAAAGTTGTCCTAAAAGCAAAAGGCTGGCCAGACCCATCTCTCCAGTCACTGTGTGATCGTGCAACTTGTTTAAAAGGGTTTTGTCACGAATGTTGTTTCGTATTTGCATGTTCAGAATAAAAATGTACCAAAGCACACAACAAACAAAAAATCTACAGACGTGTCTCTGTTCCTTCGTTGATGA